>NC_056734.1:255602034-255707034 GCF_019279795.1 Protopterus annectens
TTATTGCATAACAGTTGTTAGCCCTACTGCACTATTGAAAAGAAATACTAGCAGCACTATGAGGAGTCAGTTACTCTTATATGTTTAATAAGCTGCAGGATGTAAAGCACTCCTTATGGATGTTATGATTATCATTACTGTGATAAAGCCTGATGCATACGTTCTCCCTTGCTTCAAATGTTTGTCATTGTCCCTTCAAATGTGTGAGTTTTGTATGTGATACATGAGTTCCTGTGTGGTCTGCTCAGGTAATGCTCAAGTCAGTAGATTGCTTTTGCGTAGTGTCATGGGTTCAAATCCAGAAGTATATCAAACATTATTAATTTTTTTCTATTAATATTATGTGTGGAAATGTAGGTTGCATATGTTATCAGCCCATCATTATCCTGTGTATGTCTTCAACATAGTTGAACTATCATATCCCTGCTTGGTCCTTATTTGAAACACTTTAGTTTACACAGCATGATACAATTATTATGATAAAAAACTAAGATTAACACACCACAAAGATAGACAGAAATTGCGATAAACAAAAATCTATCTATCTCTCTCTCCCCACCCTCCTCTCTCTCTCCATGTCTCCCTATCTCTCTCTCCATTCACTCCTTCTTTGCAATCAACTTTTGCCTCTGAGTTTGCATAATGTCTGTCATTGAGAAGCAGTGGGACTGATGTTAAAGGATAGTTTGTGTCTTATAGCAAAAACTGATGAGTCAGCTAATTTATCCTGCTGCCTCTTGTGCTACTGTACTTAGCATCACTGAATTATGGAAAAGCAAACTGAGGGCACTATCAGGAGACATTTCTTATCATATGTTGAACAGACTGTAGGGTTAAATGTTCACCAAATGGTATGTTTCAATTGTCATTATTATTATGTAGTATGCTGAGCATTACTGTTATGCAGTATGCTGCACATTACTGTCATGTAGTATGCTGCACATTACTGTTATGCAGTATGCTGCACATTACTGTTATGCAGTATGCTGCACATTACTGTTATGTAGTATGCTGCACATTACTGTTATGCAGTATGCTGCACATTACTGTTATGTAGTATGCTGCACATTACTGTTATGTAGTATGCTGCACATTACTGTTATGCAGTATGCTGCACATTACTGTTATGTAGTATGCTGCACATTACTGTTATGTAGTATGCTGCACATTACTGTTATGCAGTATGCTGCACATTACTGTTATGTAGTATGCTGCACATTACTGTTATGCAGTATGCTGCACATTACTGTTATGCAGTATGCTGCACATTATTATTATGTAGTATGCTGAGCATTACTGTTATGTAGTATGCTGCACATTACTGTTATGTAGTATGCTGCACATTGCTGTTATGTAGTATGCTGAACATGAACTCCCTTGCCTCATTTGTTTGTCGTTTGTTTGTCTTTTCTGCTTTTCCCGGTTAGGGGTCGCCACAGCGGAACTCCGGTCCGCTAATGATTGGCAGTAGATTTTTATGGTGCCAAGTTGCCAGCCCAACGTCCAACCTTCAGCGAAGGCACGTCTATTCACACATGTCTTTCGGAGGCCACTCGACCGCAGGGAGGAAATGCAGACTCCACACAGAAGGCACTCCAGCCGAGAATCAAACAGGAGAACCTCTTGCTGTGAGGCAACAATGCTACCGCTGTACCAAACTCCCTTGCCTCATACTGTTTTTATATTCCCTTCCCTGTGTTTCAGCACCCAACGTTTGCCTTCCTTTGAGGTGTGATCAGATAATGATCATATCTATAGACTGCTAAAGCAGTGAGCAGATGTCTCAGCCCAGGATCATGTCTAAAATTATGAGTATTATCATTTCACATTAAATTTTCATCTCTAAATTATGAACACATATACTATTCGGTTTATTATCAAAATTTCAAAGGCAAAATAATTTATGATCAAAAGAACAAAATAAAATTCCAAAAACAAAAACTTTTAGCCTAAATGTTGAACATCAGAAACATGATGAGCGGCATTCGGCATACCAGACTTCCAGTTTCGAAAGTGCCCCCCCCCCCACAAATTATATATATGCCAACTCTGAGAATGCACTACAGTGATGAAAAGGGTAAATTCCCCCATCTTCACTGTACCGCAATCTCCATTCACAATGCTGGACTCATAATAATGAATCAAGCTTTACTTTCATTGTTATGATTTCATATTATTCCAGTCTGGCATTGTGAAACTTTGAAAACGTTGTTTTGGCACCATGCTTTTCAAAAATGAGCCTTCGAAACTTTGATGGCAAACCATGCTATTCCACCAGCAGCACCCTGTTGGGTCATTTATGTCGCTTACAATCAATTCAACTTTGCTCATACCTTCCCAGCTATAAGAGCAAGACATCTCATCAAAGCAATCATTTATGGGGCGACAGTTATACAACACCAATCACTATTTAAAAAAATGGCTCATATTCACTCAGAAGGTGCTATGATTAAATATTTGGCATTACCATGCATTTTCTGAAGTATATGAAGTCTGACACATAGATGTATGCTGTCATATAGTGAATTTTGTTCTCAGTGATATGATAGAAACAAATACAATTGCATTAGGAATACTATAACCTTCCTTCAACATGTGAACAGTCAGCAAATATGAAGACAGTGTAAGTATGTCCTTGTATTATCCATATAATGAATACTGTAATAATTGTGACATAAACCTGTTATGAGTTGGCTCAAAATCAGAACTGTCTGCATGTCTGTACTCTTTATTTACACAAAGCTTGGCATAGAGCAGAACTAATTGCTGCTAATTCCTGTTTCTAAGTTCAAAACCTCAAAAAATAATTACACATGAACTAATACTTTGCCATCAGTCATGTAAATGAGTTTGTCAGTTGTGCTCCTCAGTATGCAGTTTTAACAAAACAAAAATAATGTCTGTGGTTTGTAATGTATGTGTATATATATATATATATATATATATATATATATATATATATATATATATATATATATGTGTGTGTATGTATGTATATATTTTTATTTAGAAAAACAATTTTATGTTTCAAAACATCAGCAGTTTTTCAATAAGGAACATATTTTAGTTAGCGTCTTAACATTACAGGTAAAGTATGCACTAAGGATCATATACAAATCAGATATATGTGTCACTCATTACTTTCTAGAAGGAATAGAATTCATGTCCTTCACTAAGACAGTAATATCATTCTCATCCATACATATTCAAGAGAGGTGAAGGTAACTTCCAGCGACAGACACCCAAACTTTAAACTGTTCCCATAAAGTACTGATATTATTACTGGGTAGCTGGGCTGTACTCCTGAAATTTACAATATGCTACCTAGTACTCCCCTAGGATTCAGCCTTCTGTATTAATATTGGGTCAAATTTCCACTGAACTTACTCCATAAGTCATTGCTCACATCAGAACTACTACAGCATGATGCAAGAGGGTCAAAGTTCATATTTCTACTTCCTGCAACCCCTGCCATAACAGCCTGATTGATCAGATAGTAATCAAGTCTTCTTGCTATTCCATGTGCATAACAGGTATAGTCTATTTTGGCTGGGTTTAAAGATCTCCAGGCATCATTCAGCACTGGATCATTTATAAAAATTGTGTGAAATATTTTGGAAGTTGGCATGTGTCAGGCAGGATTCTATCTAAACTCAGGTGTGGCACAACATTAAAATCACACCCCCATCAATGTACGCATATTCTTGTGAGCCATGGACTGAATACAGTGAATTAAGCCAGTTAATATTCCAGGGTCATCAATGCTGAAGGCATAGAAATTAGTACAAATAAGTGGTGTGCCCCCTGCAGGAACTACGGCCAGTATCCATCTCCCATCCCCATCTGTACATATGGATTGTACCTATCATCTGAGATGACATTGGTGCATGATATTATCTTTTCTTCAGGGCAGTGTTTGAATCCTAGATATGCCTATTTATTTTTTAATTTATTTTATTGTTTTTTTTTAAATGTTGGTCTCCTGAAGAAATGCCATCACTGCTTGAGCACTTTGAGAACAGCAGTGGTCTTTCAGTATTGTGGCAATCCTCTTTCCATTCCATGAAATACACAGAATTGCAGGGTTGCTGTTTTGGGCTGCTCCTATAAATCTTATTAAAGAAGGGTATCTAGGCTAAATTATATCTTTGCTCACTAACACCTTAAGAGGTACCCATAAAAAAGAAAATTGTGGTACATAAACCTGTGATTTTGTACTGATAAAACACAGTAAATATACAATTAACAGTAGGTTGTGTCTTGCAATAAAGAGCAGGTTCCAGATAGAAAGCTTGGGACTTAGCCACATGAAACATCCCCCTCCTAATGAACCCTATACAAAACAGTCCACCCAACATGTATTACCCTCTCAGTACATCAGAATAAAATATCTGAATTGCACATGCTGGAGTGCTAATAACCATGTCATCAGTAGATACTACAGCAACAAGAACAAATCCATGAGGCATTACAAAGTTTAAAAATTGTAGATTCAGGAAATTAAAGTTTAGGTTGTATTATCACTTTCTTGGGTTTCCCTATCCCTTTCATGCTCTTTGACCATTTTGTTCCTCAACAGTTTCAGCTGCAAGAGTTCCTCTGAATATATCTCAAGTGCAGAGAAGACCAAACTGGGATGGCCAGGGGGATTATCATTATACCCCTACAAGCTTCTGTACTTAAGGTTAATGGGAAAATGTTTATGCTTCTGTGCATGCTGCATTCTTTTTCCTAGCTGATGTGCACCCTGAGTGGACTGGAAACAAATCCCTGCCTTTTCTTTTTGACCCTACTGTTTCAGAGATGAGCTGGAGAATGATCGCTTTTGCTGGCTCCCACCTGAACAGCATTGCTCACATTGATGGCCTCAGTACATATTTTTGATGCAGACACCTGGGGAGAGGTCACAAAATGCAACTCTTCTGTAAGAGTATGAAGCAGGACTTTTAACATTTCTCTAGATGCCATAAGAGTGACTAGAAACCTGATGCTGATTGTATATACTTGTTCTTTAAGTTTGTGCTAAAAAGGAGTCTATGTTTGGCTATAGAAAACATAAACTCTCAAAGGGCTAGATATAGTATGGAATACATCATTACTGAACACTACTGAATATCGGTAACAGTAAAAAAAATAATCGAATTGCCATAGTTGGCCAACAACCAGGAAGTAACGCAATGCATAAGGTAAGTGAAAGAAACCTTTTAAACTTGCCCTATTCTCCACTGTAGTTCAATCTCAGTGGGTGTGTAGGGGGTGAAGCCCCCCACCTTGGTTAGTTGCATTCTCAATGTTGGCCAACTATGGCCATTCGATGAATGTTTTTTCACTGTTACTGATGTTCAGTTACAAAGTTTTTGTATGATATTTAGCCATTTGAGGGTTTATGTTTTGGATAGCCAAACAAAAACCCACAAAAATGGACTAATTACTTTTCTTTTATAGTACAGTATGGCAATGTAGTCTAGAATTGAGCTTGAATCGGTGACCCACCATATACAAGCAAAACCCCTGCTCATGAGCCATTCTCAGAATATCCTCTTGATCATTATAGCCCAAACATTTACTAACAAGATGCTTAGGTGATTTGAATTGTTGGATTTATAGTCCACACAATGTGTCCTCTCAATGATCGGTGGATGTGAAGATCTCAACAGCACATACACAGTTCCTTTTTACAAATTGCAGAGGGCTATCTCCTTCAACCAATTCTGGTAACCCTATAATGCATACATTGTTGCCCCCAGCCTGATTTTCCAGGTATTCCAACTTAAGATCTAGACATTCATTAAATTTGTGTCAATCCTGGGTCTGTTGTGAATGTATTCCTGCTAAGGCCTGTTGGTCCTGCAGTAGCTGAGATTGCTGGGCTACAGGGTGCTCTATATTAGGTAATTTGGCTTCATGTGCTGCAGCCATGATCTTGATTTGATGTACTTCAATCGCCGCCTGCTTTAAAACTGCAGTGAGTAAATCGAGGATCAAGTAGCTCTAAACTACAGTCACAAAATAATGAGGAAGAGTTAGAGAGGGATTCCCAAAACTGCAGATAAAAAAACCTCTGCAATAACATCTTGGGGATGTTTCCAGTATTTGCACTGCACAGTTGGTTATTATGTTGGGCAAATACTGATATTAAACTTGGTCCACCTCAGGGAGAACGAGGGTCTCAGGCTAAGTTGTCCATGAATGATCCCATGCATGTTTTACTGTATTTTGTTTACATGTGTATGTCTTAATGGCTCGCTGTACTCAAGATTCATGAGTTAGCTGTGATTCTGTCTAAATACTACATACTGGAAATTATGTTAACACTCTGACTCATTATACTTGCAAATTACATATAATGATGTTTGACCTTTGGACACAGACTTGCTTAGTGGTATTAGGTAGTGTACTTTCATGTGTTTGACATGTATGTTTTGTATTTACATTTTATACACATTATAAAATATTCACAATGGCACACCAACTAATGAATATGTGCATACAATGATCTGGAGCTGAAAAGACAGGAATGCTTAGCTTTCACTCCACTGTTTGACAGCTGTGATAGCATCCATCATATACCTGGACAGTACAACATAATGTGAAACAGCAACATTTCATTCCCACTTCCACAATGTCCATGAATGAAATAACATATGAGATGTCTGAAGAGTATGTAATTACTTATGAGCAACACATTGCTATATTGTATACTTGTCAAAGCACATTCCTTTTCACCTAATTATGTCATGCACACTATTTGCTCTGCAACACACTGATGATGTAATCCTTTCAAATATGCAATATCTCACAGATGAAGTATGGTGCTGGCAGTTCATACAATGTAATCTAGCTTGTGTACTTAGGCAGATATTTTAATCTAGCAATGACTGACTAGTATGAGTGTATGTGTGTGACTGTAGTGCCAGGTAGGAATAGCTTTACCTATATATCTGATGTGCACAAATCCTCTCAGGAGAAACATTTATATCAGGAGAGGACTCCTCCATCATTTTCACATTAGCCCAGTCATCTGCTTTGCAACACACTGATGATCTAATCCTTTGCGATGTGCATTTTCTCCCACTTATAATACAACTTCTTCTATGGTACTGGCAGTTGATATGTCGCACCCAAAATTGACTACTTAGAAAGGTTAAAAAGTTAGGAGTTGGAATTCAGCATTGACTGAGTACTATGAGTGTGTGTGTGTGTGTGTGTGTGTGTGTGTGTGTGTGTGTGTGTGTGTCTGTGTGTGTGTCTGTGTGTCTGTGTGTGTGTGTGTGTGTGTGTGTGTGTGTGTGTGTGTGTGTGTATGTGTGTGTGTGTGTGTCTGTGTGTCTGTGTGTGTGTGTGTGTGTGTGTGTGTGTGTGTGTGTGTGTGTGTGTGTGTGTGTGTGTGTGTGTGTGTGTGTGTGTGTGTGTGTGTGACACTAGAGCTAGTTAGGAATGGCTTCACCCACAGAACTAATCTGTAGATTTACACTAGGAGAGAGCTCTATCATCATTTTCAGTCCCTTTTAGCCCTAACGTCTCCTTTACAATACAGTGATGTTGTAATCCTTTCAATTGTGCTTCATCTCACACTTTCAGTCAGAATTCTCCTGTAGTGCTGGTGGTTAATATGTACTCTAACTTGTGTACATAGGTAGCTATCTGAATCCTACAGTCACAAGGTTGACTGGTTTATCCAACACAAGAGGTGTGTACACCTCCATTCAGACAATATTCTGACATGGTATAGAACTACTCTTTAACTCACTTTAAGCCACACATATGCTTTGCAAAACAATGATGATGTCATACCTTCAAATATGTCCTGCCTCACACGTGTAGCAATACTAAGCTTGTGGCATATGCAGTTAATACACAGTTCTATGCCTTATGCACTTATGCAACTGTTCAAATCCACCAAAGGCCAACATAATGTCAGTGAGGTGACATGCAACACTCCCCACAAAATCTCTCTATCTCTTTGAGGTCAAACATAGGCCTTTCAGCACATTGCTGAATTCATCCAATTCAAATATGTGTTCTTTGACACTTGTGGTGAGGCTTCACCTGTGGAGCATGTAGTTAATACTGACATCTATAGCATGTTGACTTAGGCAGTTATTCAAATCTGGTAATGTATAGGTGCAAAGCAATAGTGACAGACAAGGCAATTTATCCAATAGACAGTGATATGTCTATCTCACATTTGCGTGAACAGTAACATGTCTAAAGTCTTTTGATCCCTCAAAAGAAATTTTAGAGGATATGTGACCATTCAAAACATTGCTTACTTAAGACCTTAGAGTGTGTCTTTTCTGACATTTGCACATTAGTGTTTCCTGTGGCAGAGGCGGGTAATAGACATCTGTCTAGAGTGTGGAACTTGATAGGCAGGGGCTGGAATCTGGTAATGTATTTCTTTCAGACAGTAGTGATAGACAGGAGTGGCTTACCCAAACAATAGTGATTTAGTGCACTAGCAGACAAAGTTTTTTTTGAGGCTTCAGGCTTTATTTTAGAGGCACCATAACCATTTCAACACACTACTGATGTAATCCCTTCCAGTGTGTGCTTCATGACACAACATATATGAGTATTTCTGTGGCATCAGTGGTTGATCTACAGCTCTATGATGTATGATTTTAGGCAGGTGTTCAAGTCTGGCAAAGTATTACTACTGAATATATCAAAGAATGTTTACAGGCAAAATGTGTTCCCCCAAAAGAATGCTATTTATTATATGACTTAATGGAAACATTTACATATGCCTTTTATTATAATGTTCACAATATAGTGGTTAAAGGCAAAACTGGCTTTCTCATCAGTTCTTGATTCGTGCCATGCTGCAAAATGGTCACACAGTGTGATTGGACCTATGGTATGATATTTTCTTATGGTTTTGTGGTGGGTAGGTGATGTTAATACATTCATTGCTGCAATTCTGTATGAGTATGCCCAGTATAATGATGCAATAGATGCATACTGTTTAGCACAAAGTACATCATGCAATCAATGTTATGAGATATTTATTGTCATTTGTTATTTGTCAAAACTTAACAGAATTAGTCACTAGAAGCTTGTATCTGCCAATGTCCATTCAATGGAGGTATTGACCAGTGCTTGGAGGATATCAATATTGTCACATGTCAGTGTAAAGCTGTTGCATGTCAAATGTAAATTATTAACAGTTCACTTATTACTTAACATTAATGTTGCATCTATTTGTGAGTTATGTTTTATGTACTATAAGTATTACTAATTCATTCAACTAGGCTCATTTCAGGCAGATTGTGATTTTCAACATGCTGCTAGATTGCATTCTGAGGACTGCTTTGACAGAATTTTGTATTTCAATGTGTATTTTAAGGTTTCTGCAGCTGTAAGGACACACAGCATAATATGTTGATTAAGCTGCTAAAAATGCGTTATACTTTAATCATTTTGAAATAACAGGTATACGAGTTTTCATGTAGCTGATGTCATTATACAATGCTGCTAGCATCTACATATTTTTTGGCTAAGTCTTCAATGAACTAATTATCCATGTTTGGTCTTCCTAGCACACATACCTACATCATATGCATAGGCATATACTGACATTCCTAAACACACAGGCCAGATGTCAAGGGAATGAATACACATGCCTTTTGCCTTGATTAATTTGCATGTTAATATATGTCTCATGATCATCCTCATTTCACATCTATGTACACCTCCCATTTGTTATAGTTAGTTAACCGTAACTATGTATTACAACACACTCTTCTGTTGATATGCCATTCAAAGTCACAGTTCTGTATATGTGGCAGGCCATTCTAGATAGCTACAGATAAATGCATGGCATGTATGAATAGTCACACTTTCTACCAGTCATGTTATGCAGGTTGCTACCACAATTAATTATTCCTACAATGACTAGTACTAGTGTAATGATTTTATGGTTTGCTATCATTATTTCAACTCACACTCGATCAACCACACTATGTTCGACAACGGAAAGTCGAAGACAGCAATATCAAACTTTAAAAGCAAGCCTAGGAACTAGTTTTAACATGGGTTGAGATAGGGGTTCACTGCTATTGCCGAACTACAAACCTCGCCCCTATCTCGACTCATGTTAAAATCCGTTCCTAGGCTTGCTTTTAAAGTTTGATATTGCTGTGTTCAACTTTCCATTGTCGAACATAGTGCGGTCGACCGAGCGTGAGTCAAAATAATGATAGTAAACTGATTTTACAGGTGTGTATGAATCTTTTCACTATATCCCCATTTTTACATTTGTGTGTAAATTTTCATTGCAAGTTCATTTTTTGTTTCTTTAATATGTATAAGGCAAGGAATGGGTTAAAGTTCCTTAACCTATGTGTGTGTTTAAACATCATTTTATTCTTATGTAAATTATTGTCTTTGTTAGCTTTCATAATATACATGACAATGCCAGTGAGTTTCCATAACTGTGCACTGCCTGTAGTATATGCAATGCCCCCGACAGTACATGCTTTTCCTATCAACTGATATCTCACATCTCAACTTTCCCTATTATTTATGAACATCCTTTTATTGTTAGTCTTAGCTAGGTCTCTCTCATCTACTTTTGTCAACAATTTCATTTTAAAATCATGTAGATTTGTGCTTGACAGCCCCTGATTACTTCTGTTTTTCTCAATAATTATGTTAAGGGGTGTTTGTTAAGTAACCTATTTATATATAACTACACGTGTCTCGTTAAACTCCCCCTTACTGTTAATTATGTACTCCAAGTTGCCCTTGCCTTGTGTTGTGTTGCCATGTGCCTGCTTACTGAGGTAAAGCTTATTTACAACTTAGTGTTCATTCTGTTTCCCTGCACCTAACATTCATTCTGTGCATTCAAGCCCATTTGCACCATAACATGGACAGTAGCAGGTATTCTGGTCACAAACAGGTGCTGTTTGATCCATAAGGTTCCTATCTTACTTATTTGATAAAAAATGCTGTTCATGACACAAAGACAGCCAAGAGTCTAGGATTTAGCATGACATGTACACATTTGATAATGAACTCCTTTGTAATTTTTTTTAAGAGGTCTGTACATTTAAATATTAAGTATATATTTTTTGTTTTGTACTGACTGGTTGAGATTTGTCACATGATTTTTAGTGGGAGTATTTAAAAATGGAGCCTGTTTTTACTGTTTTATTTTTTCTGGAGACGTTATGGTAATAAAAATATGAAAGTGCTAAGTTCTTGTGTGGTGTTGTATTTTTCTTTTGATGACTCAGAGGGGAATTTCTACTTTATTTGAATTGTGGTTTATTAATAATCCTATGATCTTGCTTGGCATTTCATTTTTTTCTATGTATATTTGTCTGTTTTTTTTACTTTTTCTAGAATGCACCATCTGAAGCACCATGGGCATAAACTTTTATTATTACATGGTGGCATGTGCATCTGTCCTTCATGTTTATGCCTCACAAAACCTATGGCCAAGTGGTAATATGTGTGTCATTCATAGCTACCTCCTGGCTTATTGCATAATTAAAACAACTCCCTTTAGTTTATGAAAAAAATTATCAAACAAGTCAGATGCTAAAATAACTCTTAGACAAGTGTCACCATAGTGCAGAGGGATAAAGATCTTACTGGGCCCCAGATGACTAGTGTTTAATTCGTGACATGGGAGCTGGAGGGGCTGCATGAGGAGGACTTGCATGAGCAGCCAACAGTGGCTCACCCATACTGGGGGGAGGGGGGTGCTAGGCTCATATAAGTAGTGCTACGATTCTGATGAGCACCCTGCTGCATAAACAATGTGCTACTTAGTTGACATGCCCATCATGTTCAGAAACATGCTTGCACCTGCTGAATGCAGCAATCCACAGGGCTGCCACTCAGAAGTGAATCAGAATACAGCCACTGACAACAATGTGATGTTGCACTAGTGACTTCAGTCTTCTCACTGGTCCTGGATGTGGCTCAAGTAGAACCTGGGAGAAGTTAAGTTGGGCCCAATATACCAGTGAACAAAAAGAGCAGCTGATGCAGGGGGGAAAATGATTATTAGACACAGGAAGTTTGTGGAAAATAACTATACTGATACTTTCTATTGTTCTAATGTAATGTTCAGCTCCTTGATTACATTGTTATATATGGTCAAACTAACAATGAAGTGCACAGCAATAGAACAAGATATGGCAGAATAATATCATATGGATAGTAACAGAACACAACCAGAAAAAAACTATAAAAGCTATCTGACTGGAGCAGTAGGTACACAAAAAAGTATATAAAAAAACTTTTTACAGTAGCAACAACAAAACTATAATCAGAGTAACACAGTTCTATGCTCTCTAAACTGTTGACAGATGATCAGAGAAATATTTTGCTAAAAGAATATTCGTGTCAAGATTCATAATGACTTCTGAATCCAGGAAATATGAAATACTGGCTTATCTGAAGGGCGAATACTTGGCTTCATACTGTTTACAGTAAAGAATTTCACAAACGATATGCCAATATGACTCATTACCAAACTGTTGAACTCACTATTACAGTTTCAAAGTTCAGCTAAAAGACCATCTCAAGAACTCTGAGCTATGCCTTTGTTCCTTGCTAAACATAACACAATTTGCCATCCTCACTTAACACCCACATTTTCATATTTTTGTTTCTTCCAGAAGAGTTGAGCCCTAGTAATAAATAGTAAAGACTTTGTGACAGAACTTGTGGGGGGTTGGCAAAATGGTTATGGTTTTTCATCTAATAGACATAAAGTACAGGGTTTAATTCTGACCTCAGGTTGTTGGCTAGCCTTGAAATGACCATTCAAGGCATTTAGCATATTATTCACTTATAAACTAAAATTGCTGTAACGTTCTACTTTCTATATAACTCACTAAAGGGTACATAAACATAATGGAACCTGCATAACTTGTCTAACTTCCACTTTAATATATGTATTTATATGTTTATTCAAGCATATCCATGTTTACATCTGTTCCACTACAAATTATTTTATATAATATGATCAATGATATAGTGGTTGTACTTTTGTGAATGTATAATTTTATTCAATATGCTTTTGCATATTGTGAACAAATTCAATTATGCTACTGTGAGACAGTTTCTAATATTGCACTATCAAAGATGTTACTAATGTTTAATTTACCTGTGATAATCTACACTATATCTTGTATTATTTTCTATCAATGGAGGTCTTCTCTATGGGTCTCCACTGAAAAGGGGTTCCTGCACTTAGTCAGACTTCCTCAGAAAACAAATGAAAATAAAATAAATAAATAAATAAATAACAGAGGTGGTCTGCAAACTCAACATTGTCAGGCTCAAAAGTGAACAATCCCATTATTCATTTCAGACCCAACAATGAGCCTTCTGTAGGCATAATACACTACCATTCAACAAACTTCCTGACAACAAAGTCTAATAAACCTGTTATAAAATTAACAAGGTATTTTAAAAAGTAATGTAGGAGCTCAATCTTTTATTAATTAAAGGCTCAACCTAGAACATATAAGAAAAATTTTGCTTAGCTTCTGATAAAGGGTTATGAGGCACTTGTTAATGCTAGGTAGAAACTCTTTAAGATGGTTAATGAATGTGTTCACTGTGGCCAATCTAGCACTATTGATCTCTTGCTCTCTGCCTCTCTTTCTCTAGCTCTCTTAAGGTAGCAATGTTTAGTATTGTATCTTTCAAATTGCTAGGTGATGATATCACTATTTGCTGAATAATCATGTCTGTTTTTTTTTGTTAATATTATTTATTGTTTATATTTCATCCCCTGCATGAGCTTGAAATTGTTCAGAAATGACCAAACAAACAAAAATAAACCAATAAACAGATAAATAAATACATCTCTTTTTTTCTCTCTCTGTTTCCTCTGATGGCTGGCCATGAGCCTGGGAGCATACCAAAGATATGGTTACAATTTATATTTTTAAGAATTTTAGTATGAAGCCCTGCACAAAATATATCTGCTCAAAACATGACTTACTGCATTCTTAGCTTGAAATAATAATTATCTATCAGGGCGATGCTTTTTGGAAACTTCCTTACAGGCTTCACATATGGAAAATCAATAATTAAAAGGTTCACTCTAGAAATATTTGAAAAATAATATAGTTTCATGGAATCTCGATCCTTGTAACATAAGAAAAATGCTTTTAGGGGTCAAGCTGCCCTGCCCTTCTTTAATAGGTACACGCAGCATTACTTATTCTGGGTCTGTGGCTATAGAAATTGAAGAGAAAGAGAATAACATTTTCTAGAGGCTGTAAAATCTTGCATTTCAAATATGCATTGGGATTCTAGTAGTTAATCCATTCATTTATTAATTTATTAATTTTTCTAAATCCGTTCTGGCAAATTCAAAGTCACATGGGAGAAGAAACTTAGCTTTGTGGTAAGCTGACATCAAAGCTGGCATTGCAGTTGTGAACCTTCAGAGCAGCATCTTTCTGAAAGTTGTCACTGAATGGCATATTCCAAACTGATGAGGAAATGATTGCTGACCAAATCTCCAAATGCATCAGAAGAAACATTTACAACTTCTCACAGCTCATAGACTAGACGTTAGGGCACTATGCCAGACACAGGTTATGAAGGGTTCAGACTGTGATATAATCTTAAATGCTATCACTAGTCAGTGATCATCAATGCAAATTCCACAGCAAACGGGTAATACGGTTATACTGCCATGTCCCACTTTAAGTCCCTCGCCACAAAATTTTGTATATGCTGTAGGTAGTTAAATTAGGTTCATCTAGCGTACTAGAAAGTGGATTACATTAATCCCACCTAGTCAAGATCACTGCACTAAAAATGTTTGTGAGTTACTAAAGCAGTGACATGCTCTTGAACTGGATTATGTTTTAAATATGAAAATAAAGAGTTTGCAGTCATAGCCACCTGATCTGTAAATAACACAGTGTTATCAAAGTGCATATCCAAACCTTATATGCTGGACTCATTCTGTCCTGTTCACATTGTAAGCACTGATGTTATACAGGCCTGGTGACAATAAAGGTTGTGAGGTCATATATATGATGAAACATCCTCAGAGCAGGGTGACATGCAGCCATTATGGATTTAGCAGCCATGTCTGCTTGCTCTGTCCCAGGGTGGGTTTGTTAATCTAAGTAAATGTTGCTATTTTCAAACTTGAATGGTTATAAAGCTGATATTGCTTGGCATACACACAGAGGTTCTGAGTGGTGATGATAGTAAAATGAATGAAAAGCTTGAACTTATTATAAGTACGCTGTCTGACATCCCATGTAACAGTGGGGCTTGTGACAGAGACTAGCAGTAATAAAAGGAGACATTGAGTGTCTGGGAAGGTGGTGGAGATGCAGCAACGAAGAGTAATTCAGATGAACAAACTGTTATATGACAGAAAAACGTATGATGACCAGAGTGAATGACGCTAAACTAGATCTCAGTGAGATAATTTAAGAACAGGGGAAAAGGAGGTAAAGACTGGGCTAGGCATATAATCATTATGGCACTAAGGACTGGATCATTAAAATGGTAGCTTGAAAACATTGTTTGAAGCTAGTCTTCCAAATAGCACAAATGGTAGATTATTTTTCTCTCATTTGTAATACTAAGGTTGAGTTTAACACCAGTGATTTGGTACCTTAGGCAAGCATAGCTTAGGGCAAAGATATTATATCCATCCAGAATGAAAATTGTCAGGCAGGATTGGTCTCAGATGTGAAACTCTGTTGAAGAAATCTTCACATTTTGCACATAATTAATGCATGGAACAATGTTATGGTAGATGGGAAATGAAGAACCAGGTGTGCAAAATAACAAACATAAACAAAGCACAGAGGGTAATGGATGGTTGCAGCAGCTAATGCTCAAGATGTGATGGTAAAGGATTCTAAGCTAGTAATGAGTTTAGAAACTGCAACTACTGTGCAAAAGGCTGCATGCATATTAACTGGATATAGTAAAATTGCACTCGATGCATGTCAGGCTTCTGGGGGGTGGATACAGGATATGCTACATCTTTGAGGGATTAGTTATCATGAAAGGATCTAGACAAGTTCTAAAGATTGTTGGGAGTGGGTCAGGCAGAGGAGGACAGTTCAAGAGTAGAATGTATGGCTGACCAGTAGAGTATAAGCCAAGAAGGTATTAGACCCTAAGACAAAACATATGTGCAAGGCTGAGAGAGGAGTAGTTCTTATTGCAAGAAAAACTAGATGAACACTCCCATGGTCAGAGATCTCGTACAGGAAGTATAAGCCAAGAAGGTATTAGACCCTAAGACAAAACATATGTGCAAGGCTGAGAGAGGAGTAGTTCTTATTACAAGAAGAACTAAATGAACACTCCCATGGTCAGAGATCTCAAACAGGAAGTAATGGTCCAAGGTGCTAAATGTAAGTAAGTATTGACTGCTGGTATAAGGAAAGATAAAGTGCCTGTTCAACACTGAGACATTTTTTTAGCATGCTCTTTCTTTCCTCTCATGAGCATTTCACTTATCCTGGAAATAAGGTGGCAGTGAAGGTCCTGATGTTGTTAGTTTGAGTTTACATGAAAGTAGCAATACTTACATAATCAGATAAATATTATGAAAATATGGATACAGAGTTTGAATGTCCAGAAGACATGCAAGTGCTCAAAGTAATATTTCTATTTTCTTATTTATTTGCTAGCTGCTTGAACACATGCTTTAATGACTTTATTCGACATGGATGTTGTAGTGACTATAATCGCTATGTGTACTGGCCAGAGGAATGGTGTCCGAAGGTTTATTTATTCATTTCAAACTATAAGCAAAATATTTAGTTGGTATGAGAGGCTAAATGGACAATTGTAATATTACTGGACTGGTCTTCTGACTAACTGTGTTTTTATTTCTCTTTTTTAAGTTTTCTGATTGTATAAGAAATTGCTTTGGTGGATTTATTCAGTGTCAATTGTTTAGTAAGTGTTTTCATTAAAGAAAAAGGCCAGGGAAATAGTGACCAAAGATTGCATTACTGTTTAGGACTGTATTGAAAGTACTTATCTAAAAATGAGCAGTATGGAAGCTAATGTAGAACATTTGTAATAAAACTGAGACTGTATACTTGTTTTAAGGCAAACAAAAGGTTTTGTATATAGGGGATCTTAGGATTACAAATTTAGTTAGGAATTTATAGGCAATGTGGAATGGTTTTCTTTTGTGATACTACATTTTTTACATTTCTTTGTTATGGCAAATGTGATTTGTTAGACTAGTGCATATAATTACTTATATAACTGAGCAGTGTCAATTCAAATGACCTGTCAACATAAGATATACTTTAGCTTGGGTAAAAAAGAGCTGAAAGGGGATATAATAAGCTTATACTTAAACAGGGGGTTCTAAAGATTTGTAAAAGTTATAAGAGTGATAATAGCTAGATAATTGTTTTTTCATTTAAATCTTCTTCTGTTAATTGGGTTAAGCCAATACTATTTTTTTCTGTTTGAGAATGAAAGAAGCTTATTGGCAAATATAGTTTCAATTGATGTATAGTAACATTGAATAGAAAGGTAGACAATAGATGACTGAGGTGAGTGTAGCAAACGTTAGATGGGATTTGCTGTTGAACACATGAATGGTGTGAAGGTGCAGATGTTTTTTATAAGCATTAGAAAAATAGCAAGACACTGAGGTTAGATAAAGGCTAGTAGACAAAGTTAGGGGCCTGAGGAGAGCTGCTCAACTGGGTTTCTTTCTAAGAGTATGTACTGCAATGGCTTAGGGATGTTGCAACTTTCTCTGGCTACAGCATGCCTAAAGACCCAGTGGGGAGAGCTTCAGGGGAACCTTAGAAGGGTCTAGTTTAGTGGGAGGAGGGTGGGATGAAGTGGAGAGTAAGCTATATAATGTGACTGAATTAATGATCTGTTAACAACAGAGATAACACAAAGATGAGAGAGAGATGCTTTGTCAGTTTAAGAAAATAGATGGTTGATATGCGATGTTTACAGGAGATGAAATTAACCAAATGATAAATGGGGAATTTATCCAGAAGATTATTTAAATTGATTGGTTTTAACAGTATTAATGAGTAGGAAAGAGGATGAGAATTTTAGTAATTGCAGAAAGAGGTTGGATATGGGGGAAGACTGTTAAAGGAAAGTTTGGAAGGTGCGTTGTTTGCAGTGATTCATACGAACAGATGGCTTCGATTGTTGCCTCATATGAAGTTTATATGAAAATTATTGCGAGTGTGAAGAAGAAGGGACAGGGAGATATGTGTATGATTTAAATTTAGCTTTATTCTCCACCTTAGATTATTTGGCTTAGTAAAGTTTCATGTTAAAAGTCACAATTTATTAAGAGAGGAAATAGGCAGGTTGGGAGTCTATGATATAATGAGAAAAAGTTGGGGGAACAAGAAGCATATGACTTTCAGGGAGAATGAAAGTTAAAAAGCAATTGATTAAATAGTATTCTGGCAGATGAGGATATGATATGCAAAGTGAAAGACATGCAAATAATGGAAAGAAGGCTGTAAAACCACACTTTGGTTGTCATGGTTTGCAGAGGAGGAAATGGAGTTTGAATCCTGGAAACGAGAGAGGTCAGAGCAAGTGAGTTGGTTGCAGAGTACAGTAATAAGATTAAAGTATTAATGAACAAATGGGAATAGATCAAGGCGGCATGGAGAAGGAAATTATTGGATACAGAGGAAAGATGAATATATTAAGGAAGAACAGAGTCAGGGAATTGAAGGAGGGACAAAGTAGTGCATAAACGGATGATATATGAAGGATAAGGGAAAGATGATAAAAAGCAAGAGATGAAGCTTGTGAAGCACTTGAACTAGGCAGAAGAATGACAGCTGAAGGCAAAATCAAAAAGAGAGGGAGCAATGTGGTAGAATAAGGGGAAAACAGAAACAACATTCTTAGTCTGAATGTTAAAAAAGCAGAAGACACAACTGTGGATGACAGATATGTCAATGAAAGATGGACAGAGAACTGCTTGTAATGGGTAGTTTTTAAGGATTTTATATAGGATTATACTGTGTGAGAGAAGTGTTGTGGTCATGATTTGAAAATGGGGAGGACATTTTATATGCTAACAAGATGGAAACAATCAATGAGACAATAGGGAAGGAAGGGTAGTGGATGCCATATGACATATAAATAGGGTAAAGTTTGGAGGGACCAGATGGCTTTCCTATAGATTTTTATAAAATATTAGCTACTACTGATTGAACCAATACTGGTGTAGCTATTCCATGAAGTAAGGGTCTTTGCCCACATCTGCGGGGAAGCAGAAATTATCACTTTGTTTAAGGTAAAGTTCGAATGAAAGACTCTGCAATTACAGA
Source organism: Protopterus annectens (assembly GCF_019279795.1). Lineage (NCBI taxonomy): Eukaryota > Metazoa > Chordata > Ceratodontiformes > Protopteridae > Protopterus > Protopterus annectens. Next base: position 255,621,345 of record NC_056734.1, read on the forward strand.
TGTATATACATTTGCTTTGTGAATGCAAACTATTTGTAGTTTTTTGCAGCTAGATTAGAGGAGATCTTGCCAAAGATAATCTGGGATTCTTAAGTGGGTTTCATAAAAATGAATCACCAATAACCCACTGAGATTATTGGATTTTGTAGATTGCTGGGAAGAGTAAATGGGGAGAAATGTTGATAAGTTTTAATGGATTTACAAAATGCTGTTGACGTGGTAAATTTAAATTGTATGTTTTGGAATATTAGATAGGTTATAGGGAATGATACATTACTAAGAGAAATAAAGGCTTTCTATTGAGAACTGAGGATAGTACTAGAATAGCTGGTGGTCTATCATCATCAGATTAGAAAGAAGAAGCAGGCAGGATGCCCCCATTAACCAGGTACTGGTGATGAAATACACTTGCAGGGAAGTTATGTGAGGCAATGGATAGATAGGGGCATTTGGGAAATGGAGCCGTATTAACCTTCCTGTAGATGCATGTATGCTCCTGTCAGATGATATGTAGTGACTGGTACCTTATATGCTGGAATAAGTTAAGAGACCCATGTGGGAGACAGGGATTATTATTTTACCATTCCAAATCAATAGTGAACAAGATTGGAAAGGAAGGTAATGTGGAAACAATATGAGGATGGCAAGGAAAAACAAGGCAGCAGAGTATTTGGGTAGGTTGAAAAAATTAACGTGGACATGATTAGAACATATTTATTTTTGGCTAATGTTATATGTTGAGAAAATAACATAATTATTACATTGGCAATAGTGAAACAGCAAGAGGGGAAATGGGTTTGGTGGTAAAATCCTGGAATAGGAGGGCTACAGTGTGTTGATCATCTGTGGGAGGACTGGCAATCATAGATAATTATTGGTTTTGAACAGATTTAATCAGAGTTATTCGGACATTTTGAAATGTAACAATCAGGTTGCAATATACTGAGATGAAAGAGTGTGTCATTAGTAAGTAAGGTAATATGTTATTAATAGGATGGCATGATTTAGAAAGAGAGAAAAACATGAGAAGAATATTTAAAAATCTGTGTGAAGAAGGGAGCTATAAGAAGGAAATGCTTGAAGAAGGAAAATATAGGCCCTGGGATTCAATAAAGTGTTTTTTTCTGTGCCAGAATAGTGCAGCAGCTTCTGCATGGAATATGGCCATTGAGCGATTCAATAAACAAGGCTGGGGCTGTGCACGAGCCTGCCAGTACTATTCTGGCATGGGCATCACTGAATAATGCTAATTACCTCCCTTGCTGGTGAAAAACATGCAAATGGGGTGAATTAGTGATTCAGTAAGCAGGCAGGCATTATTTGGTTACAGTTCGTGTACATTTCTGCAAAAATCAAAATGGGGGCATGACAGCTCAAAGTAAAGCATGTGTTATGATCATTAGGCATGCCAATGGCCAAAAATATGGCCCTTGGCATGGAAAAGATTTGCAAAATTATAAAAATCAAAGTTTTTTTTTTTGGCTGATTTTGGAAGTTTAAGTGTAGTGCAGTGGCTTGCAAATGAGATCGTGCAGAAAATAAAAATAAAAATGTAAAAAGACAATTTTAAGTGAAATCTGCATTTTTCTACTATAGTGTATAGCATGCAGAATCAAAACAATAACAGGTAACACTGGTTGCTAAGGAGAAAGGCTCTGGTGTAGTGGTGTAACAAGGGACTAAGGCAGTGGGGTATGCAAATGAGCAAATTTTACTGAATACCAAAATGGGAGACCATTGTCTAGATGCACCTAACCGTGTCAGAGCTATAAGGCAGTGGTGTAAGCAGGAGAAGCAGTTGATATGAAAAGGGGGTGTGTCATGCTTGATTTAAGCATATTGGAGCTTCATGGCTTCCATTTGAGCTTAGCTAAGCACAGCTAAGAAAGAAGGTGTGTCTAAGGCTATATTTACTTATTCCATGAAATAGGGAGTGTGTTCGGATCCAGGGGAGGGCCATTTCTGCTTAAAAGTGTTTACTTTAGCTAAATGAGTTTGCACTGCGTGCACCGGCTCTTAAACAAAAAACAAACAAACAAAAAAAAAAAGAAACGGAAATAGTAGAACTGTTTACATTTGGGCAGTGGGTTTGGCAGCGCACCAAGGGGCTAAAGGGGGCAGAAACGAGAAGGGAAAAAAATGGTAAATAGCAGAATAAAAGCAATCAAGTACAAATAATATAGCTAGCAGGTGGAATTTATCATAGCCAATCATACAGGCAGCATCTGTAGCACAACAGTATAACCTATGCAAACACCTTTCAGTCTGTTTTTTCCCACAAACTCTGCACCATTGGTGTACACACTCAGGGGAATTTTAACCAATAAAATGTTAGGGGCTGCTAACACTTTGATACATCAGTATGTGCTAGAGGCTGAGGGCAGTAAAGAGGATAATGCTGGCAACCACCCCAGACTGAGGAGGAGGAGGAGAAGAGTGTTCAGACCCAGGATAACCCACCAGCGGCTACATGATCTGGAGATACTAGAGCACTACAGGGTGGACAGAGACATACTTCAGCAACTCATTGAGCTGTGCCAGCCTCACCTCAGACCCAGAGCCAACAGAGGGGAACCCATCCCAGTGGATACCAAGGTATGTGTAGCGTTACGAATACTAGCTACAGGTACTTTCCAAATACGTACAGGGGACATCATTGGGGGCTCACAGGCATCTGCATCCAGGGTACTCAACCAGTTACTGGATGCCATGCTACTACATGCTGGTGATCACATTTACTTCCCAGCACTCGTGAGGAGAGGACCAGCAATATGTGCCTCTTCCACTGTGTAGCAGACTACCTGGAGGTACTAGGTGCCATAGACTGCATGCACATCCACATCAAAGCACCACCCGATGAACAGGGTAGGGTCTATGTAAACTGCAAGGGCTTTCCCTCCATCAACTGACAGGTTTTGTACAATGCCTAGGGCATTATCATTAAATTGTGTGCTGACAGCCCTGGAAGCAATCACAACTTCCACATCTGGCATTCCTCACATCTGTACCAGGGATTTGTCAGGGGGTACATCTCATATGGCCATCTGGTGGGGGATGTTGGCTATGCACTGGAACCATGGATGATGACATCCATCAGAAATGCACACATACCCACTCAAGAATGCCATAATGAGGGACACGCACAAACCAGATTCATTATAGAACATGTGTTTGGGATGCTCAAGTCATGGTTCCGCTGCCTTGACATATCTGGTGGAGCCCTGCAGTACTCTCCAGCCACATGTGCACACATGTCCATAGTATGTGCCATGCTACACAATATGATCCAGTAGAAACAGCTGCACCAGGAACAACACGGGGAAGGACCACACAGCCCCCCACCATTGTCAAGGTCCCCACATGCACAGAGGGACCTGGAGGAGGGATCCACTGAGCCAGCTCCTGTAGGCAGACAGAGCCATGCCCAGTATGACCTGGCTTTGGCAATGAGGCAATGCATAGCACACACACCGACACTGTAGGGACCCAGGGACTGACACCTCTCTTTGACTTGCACATGCAATAAAATGGATGCCACACACATCTCCCTACTCGTACCGTACCATGTATAGGCTGTGTACTGCATGCATCCAAAATAGGCAGCACTCAAGCACCATCCTCACAACTGCTACAGGCAGAAGGTAAGTTAGTTTTCTTTACAATAAATTAATGGAGTAGTATATTCTGGTAGCATATCTATGGTATCGCTGCATGCATGCAAGGGGAATGGGGTGGCCTACTGGGATAGCAGTGGACAACTGACAGCTATGTGAGACACCAGGAAATGTTTGCCCAATACTGGCTCCCCCACACTATGCAGTAGTACCCAAGGTGACAAATCTCACTGTTTTATATGTGGGGGGAAACTGACTTGGGGGATCATAGGTCACAGGCATGGATGTCAGTGTGGGGGTCCCATACTCACCCCTCAGATTCAACCAGCATGTCAGCCATAGAAAACCATAAAGAAATGTCTGGCAAAGGCTCACAAATGGCGACAATGATGAAATACCCCCCTAGAAACATGCACAGTGATAGCACAGCAGGTCTTACAGTTGCAGTGAGGGTCTGAAGGGTAAGAAGTCTGAAACTCAAATGTTTGCCATTGCAATCTGACCTGTGGTCTTTAGTGATATCCTTCTAGTCTCCAAGACAGGGCACAATACCATACTAAATGGAACGAAAATGTAAAGCAAATATCAGCACAATCTGTGCAAATATGTCCAGTTGACAGGTGTGCCCCCCACACCCATATTCCCATAGAAATGCAGTAACATGTATGTTTGTAGGCAAATAGCAGCAGAGCACACATTGCCAGGGCTGTCCCAATCAACATGATAACTTGTTGCATGTCCACAATATGCAGGGGGTCAATGAGCTATGTATATGTGTGGTTAATACTGTCAGGATGTGACCAGGACTTACTCTCATCTGTTGTGTCCTAGTGGCCTAGTACAGTACTGTGGTTGACAGGGCCATGTTCCAAGAACTGCAGTGCCAACTATTCTGCATGTCAACTACACCTACGATAGGAGTTGAACACACTGTCCAGATGTCAATATCTGTTAACGCAGGAAAGCTGGACAGGTCATGGACAGGTGGCCACATATATGGACAGTAAACAACTGGGAGTAACCTACATAGTGCTTACCCTACCTCTCAACTGTGAAGACCTATTGCAGAATGTCCAGAGGTTTGCATCATATTTGTGGTCTGTATATCATGAAATAGTGGTTGTTTGGCAATTCATTGAGAAATCATGTAAGACTAAAGTCAGAAAATAATGTCAGACTTCATACCCTACAGAAACACACATGCTAATGCAAAACCTGTTACTGTATCACCTTTCTAGGTTTTTAAGGTCAATACTTAAAAATGGTCCCTATATTTAGGCCTCTGTCCCCGAATTACTTATGGCTTTGTCCAGATGTCTGGCTCTCAGAAGTTGAGAGGTATGGTGCCTAGTAGGACAGCAGGTACCTGAAAGTCAGTGAAATGTCAATTTATAAAAGGCTGCCACCTTTCTGTGTCAGCACTGACAACATGTCACTGGCCAACAGCCATACCCTTGGAATGACAGAGGTTGTCACAGAAGGAGCACAAGTATGCCGTGTATATCTGTTCTGCTTGTCCTAACATTGCATTTGCCTGCCAACTATTTGCAAAACTAGAAAGGGTCATGTCAAAACAGCAATGTCAGACAGTGGGAAGCACACATCATACCCATAAAAGCAAACAAGCAATTATCAAACTGGTCTCCCAAGTGTCTATGTTTGGCAGAACAATATTAACACTCTGTCCCCACGTGTGGGCGTTTGTCTGACTGTCATATTTGGGCCTGTCCAGATGTCAATCAGTGAAGGTATGACAGCTAGGCACACATGTAGCCTCATACGAACATATAGTAACATAAACCATCTAAGGACCACAGCAAATGGAGTGGTACAATGATGGACAACCTGATAAATAGGTACACTCAGGTGTGAAGTCCACAACCTTGTGTGTGATGTAATGGCATGTACTCTGCTCACATCAGAATTACAAATACATAACAGCAGCCACTGTGGCCAAAGCCTGTGACTGGACTACAGAAGGACAAAGAAACAGACATAAGGGGAAGGGGAACCACTGGCCAGACAAATGGAGAATGTGCACACCAGAACAAATTGTGCAGTAAAATAGGTGTCGTGTAGTGTATGGAGTCAGTAAATGTCACCTGCAAATACACAACACACACCCATGTAAGTGGAGGTCTGCAACAAAACATAAACTCAAACAAAGGACACCTCAGAGGCAAAATCACATGAGAACTCCACAAACCTACACACCACAGACCAAGTAGATTCTACACACCAGGGTCTTGCAAACACTAAGGCCTTATCCCAAATCTTAAACACCTACTCTACACAGATAGGATAACAGCACTGTCCCTCTACCCCATTCCATACAGACACTGCTGAGGTGACCCCTGTCTGGCATACAAAGCAATCCGGACCCTACCTTGATGGGACTGTTGAACATCTGGAACTCAAGGCCCACGCTATCAACCTGTATGCACAGCATCAACCTGGGTTGTGATATCAGTATGGCTTGTTGGTATGACAGATACATGTACCACACACTCCCCCATCTGTGGAATACACTCCCTGTCAACAGCAAGCTAAGTGCCTCAATACCCCTAGTGATGTGCTTTCTGTATAAGTGCATGGGAAACAAAAAATACAGTCCTGTGATTCTACCTGTGTCCCTACTGGGCAAGGACTCTGTGTGCTGACATGTTGTAACATAGGCTACACTCTCATTTTTGTCTGGGTTATAATGGCTAAAGAGCCAATACCCTACTAACATCATAACAACCTATCAACCTAAACACAACTGTCTGTCAGTGGTTCACCACATTACTTTCTACTGCTCTGCCACTGACATACCTGGAAGTCACAGTGCTATGTGGAACATACTACACATATAATGGACATTTCTGCACAGTAGAATGCACTCTGTACCCACACCCATAACTCTCAACCTCTGACAGCAAGACATCTCGACAAGGTCATAAATAAAAGTGGGACAAAGGCCTAATGATAGGCACGTGTTGTAAATATTGCCCATACATACTGAGAAAGTTGGTAGAATAATGGGTTTTGCAGTAGCAGGAGTTCTCTGAAGGTTATGAAGTCTGAAACACTAATGTCTGTCATTATTTTGTAACATCAGTCTTCAATTATATGCAACTAACTTGCCATAAAAACACAAGTTTATGTAGATTGGATGAAACTTCTAGACAAACACCTGGACAATCTGCCAAAAAATGTACAGTTGAGAGATATGGCCACACCAGGATAAGACTTCCCAGGTAAGAAGAATACCACACAAGCAAGAGATCCTCAGACAGTATATCACCAAGTTGCTGGACTTTTTACACAGCTTCATCAGTCAACCAGCTGTAGCCACATCTCTCAACTGGTCTTTTTGGTCAAGAATGGATATGGTCAGGCTCATAATATTGGTCTGTGCATCATACATATTGTATTCCTCTGGTAAAGCACTGTGATGATCTGAGGATGTCTGTCACTATGTAATGACACAATACATTCCAGTGTCAGACTTCAGATATGTCAGAAAATGTCTGCTAAAACATACCCAGTACCTCTAGGAAAGTCCTGTTTACTTTTGAGAGGTATGGCTGTAGCACACAAATCCCCGGACCAGAGTGTAACTATATCTAGAATGGAGTCCCACTCTCACTATAGAAGGTCATACTGGGGAAGCTCCTACACTTAGAGAATCACAGGCCATGTTGGAACCCACATCAGACTATATAACTGTATTGTGCATATATGTCTTTGCATACAGACAGCTATGTACACCTTAACTGTCTCTGCACACACCCATCAGACAGAACTACCCTCAGCTAGCTGTAGGTGGCCCATATGTGATATATCTGTATCTGTTGCATGTGATACACAGACATATATAAGGGCAAAATATAACAATATGTCAAACATACGCATACATAGATGTGGGAAAGAGAGAAACATACAGTGATAAAGAGAGAGACACAGGGGGACACACAGAGAGTGAGTCATATACAGGGATACCCTGAATGGCATAGAGGGATGTCCTGCTGTGGACAGTGGCATACTGGTTGTAACCAGTCACACATCTCAGCATGAAGGCAAGCTCCATTGTGTAATAGTACTGAGGTGGGGCTTATAATATCACATCACCTGCCTTTGTGTGTGTGTGTGTGTGTGTGTGTGTGTGTGTGTGTGTGTGTGTGTGTGTGTGTGTGTGTGTGTGTGTGTGTGTGTGTGTGTGTGTGTGTGTGTGTGTGTGTGTGTGTGTGTGTGTGTGTGTGTGTGTGTGTGTGTGTGTGTGTGTGTGTGTGTGTGTGTGTGTGTTTGTAGGTGAAACAGTTTTAGGCCATTCCCACAGAGTATACTTCCCAGTGCCCTACTTTAGCAGTCCTGCTGATGTCATTCCCCTTAGAAGTACCTTTGCACAGCCCCAACCCTATAAGCTCCATGGTGTGTGCAATAACTATGTACTAGTATAATACAGATAACTAGATAGGCAGATGTTCTATTCTAGTTCTGGCAAGTGTGTGTGTGTGTGTGTGTGTGTGTGTGTGTGTGTGTGTGTGTGTGTGTGTGTGTGTGTGTGTGTGTGTAAGTGTGTATGTTTATAGGAGGAATTATTTTGAGGACTTTCCCACCCTCAACACTTCTCAGTGGCCTGCTTCAGCAGTCTTGCTGATGTCATTCATCTTAGATGAACCTTTGTGCACTTGTTAGCCCTATAACCTCTGTACTGCATGCAATAACTGTGTAACACTATAGTGCAAATAACTAGATAGGCAGGAGTTCTATTCCTAGTTCTGACAAATGTTTGTATATTTGTAGGATGAACTATTTTGTGGCCTTTCCCACCCAGTACACTTCCCAGTGCCCTACTTTAGCAGTCCTGCTGATGTCATTCACCTTAGAAGTACCTTTGGCCACTTATCAGCCCTCTAAGCTCGGTAGCACATGTGATAACTGTGTAACACTGTAGTACAAACAACTAGATATGTAGGGGTTCTAATCCCAGTCCTGGCAAATATAAGAATGTGTGTGTGTGTGTGTGTGTGTGTGTATGTGTGTGTGTGTGTGTGTGTGTGTGTGTGTGTGTGTGTGTGTGTGTGTGTGTGTGTGTGTGTGTGTTTCTTCATCAGTGAAGCAGTTTTGGCCATTCCCAAACACTACACTTTCTAGTGCCCTACTTTAGGAGTCCTGCTAATTTCATTGCCCTTAGAAGTACCTTTGGACAGCACTTAGCCCTATAAGTTCCATGGTGTGTGTTATAACTAAGTAACAGCATAGTACATATAACTAGATAGATAGGGGTTCTACACTCAGTTGTAACAAGTGAGTGTGTGTGTGTGTGTGTGTGTGTGTGTGTGTGTGTGTGTGTGTGTGTGTGTGTGTGTGTGTGTGTGTATGTGTGTCTGTGTGTGTGTGTCTGTGTGTGAAAGTGTTTGTAGGGTAACATCCTTTGATTCCCTTCCCACCCAGTACATTTCTCCTTGCCATACTTTACAAGGGTTCTTGATGTTATCACCTTAGTCATACCTTGCAACACTGTTAAATCCTATAAGCTTTGTGGTGCATGTGATAACTGCATAACACTGTAGTACACATAACTAGATAGATAGGGGTACTAAACTCAATACTAGCAACTGTGATACTGTGTGTATGTGTGTGTGTGTGTGTGTGTGTGTGTGTGTGTGTGTGTGTGTGTGTGTGTGTGTGTGTGTGTGTGTGAGAGATAGAATCACATCATCCCTGTGTGTTTTGGGGTGAGAATCTTATCCTCTGGGGGTATGGGCTATACCATATAGAGGTATGTACCACCCAGTGCATGTCCCATTGCCCTAATTTACAAAGCCTGCTGATGTCATTCACCTTAGACATACCTGTAAACACTTGCCAGCCCTCTAAGCTGCGTGGCATGTGCAATAACTGTGTAATACTATAGTGGAAATAATTAGATAGGTAGGGGTTCTAATCTCAATTCTGACAATTGTAGTACTGTGTGTGTGAAGCATATTCCCTGTGGATGCTGTGTGTATAGGTTATACCATTGTAAGGCCTGTTGACCCCCTACCTACTGCTGTCTGGCTATGGCTGGTGTTTACACTCAGACTCACCATACTCAACACACTAGCCTGTTCCATGCCACCACCCTCAACCTGCCCATTATCTGTGGCTGCTGGGGACTGGGTATGTATGGGCATACTGACTGTATTCAGTGATATGGTGGGTGAAAGTGGGATACCAAACAATGGCTCAGATTAAAGACCCTGTTAATGGCATCTGCCTCACATGCACTATGTAACGCTAAACAGACCATACCAGTCATCTGTACAGGTGTACATGGGATATCCACATGTTTGCAACCTATATGTGGTCTGTGTCCCCTAACAATGAACATTCCTGCGATATAATTGCCAAATATGTCACAGTTACCATAGTGATACACATGCCAACATCAGGCATCATACCTGACTGACACATCATGCTGATACAAAGTCTGTAACTCTATCACTTGTGCAGGTTTATAGGAGCAGTAGAGAAGACCACTCACTATGTCTGGTGAGTTATCCCACCATCCATGAAGGCATTCACAAGATTACTTGTTGTAAGAACTTGTGTGTTATATCCCAGGTGTATAATCTATGTGGATCATGTCATGTGTACCCAGCACTATAGTGCATACAAGTGGATATGTAGGGTACTAATATGTCTATTCGCAACTGTGTATGTGTTTCTGTATGCACAGCCCCTGTGGCTGTCTTTAGTGTGTGTATTTGATGGCTATACCATATTGTGTGCCTCTTCCACCCTATGAACTACCCCATTGCTAACCTAGTGTCAGCCCATACAGATGTCATCCACCGTACAAGCACAGTTACACAGTTTCTAACACCAAACCACTATGGTGCATGCAATGGTCATATCACTGTGTATTGTACATTAATAGATGGGTAGGTCATCTACTTTCAGAAGTGTCACCTCTATGTGCATGTGTGTTTCAATGCATGTCCTCATGCAGCAGTGTGTGTGTGTGTGTGTGTGTGTGTGTGTGTGTGTGTGTGTGTGTGTGTGTGTGTGTGTGTGTGTGTGTGTGTGTGTGTGTGTGTGTGTGTGTGTGTGTGTGTGTGTGTGTGTGTGTGTGTGTGTGTGTGTCAAATGGCTGTAACATGTTAAGAACATCTGAACCCACCACTAGCAATCCTAACAGCCCCTACAATTGTCACCCACTGCAATATTAATGGTAGACACTGCCAGACTACAGTATCACTGTGCTATTTGTGTTATGTAGATAGCATTCATAAGACCATGCAGGTAGGGGCTGTGCTCAGCCCTTCATCAGCTGCCCCATGTACAGGACTATGGCTCTGTGTGCACTACCAGCATGAGAGGCCAGACATGCACATGAGATAGCAGACACACATGATTGTGATTGTCAGGTTAGACTAACACAGGCTGACCTGTGTCAAGAATACATACCCCAAACCTGTCATACACAGTATCAGACATACCCTCATCAACTGGATGACGGGTGAGTGGATGGGACAGAAATGGCAGGGACAACAGGTGCTAATAACTGAATCTGTTGCAGTTAAAGTAATGACTAGGCTTGTGAGGGACCTAGTGCCAGTAGTCAAGTAATCTCCACTGTATGTGTGAGCCTGTCGTCCTACAGAACACCCATGTGACATGTGTGAAGGCTAGGTGGCTGTGTCAAGGGTATGTATGCAAAGTTACATTGTCTGCCACAATTGCCCCTCATACACTGTTGTATGTACACACACTTTGTAAATATGTAAATATCCAGCTGTACATTGGTTCATAGGTTCATAGGTAGGTACTAGGCTATTGGCCCTAGGGCCTATATAAGCCTAGCCAAAAGGTACCCTGGCTTACACCACCCAAGAAAATTATTTTCCTGTGCTACTGTTGAGCAGAGCCACAGAAGTGATCCCGGGGGTGAATTTCCTATTCTTCATCCGATCATCGGGAGTTTTCTTGAAGAGTGCTAATGAGGAGCTTTGTTTGATATAGATATGTAGTTTGTTCCAGAGTATGGGGAGTCTCTGGGACAGGAATCTATCCTTCCAGCATGTTCTGTTTATTCTGCTGACAAGGTTTAGGTCCCTAGAGTGTATAGCTCAGAGGGATTGGGATTTCATTAAGTGGAGCATGTCCAAAAGCTCTGGGTTTGACATGGCTTTGTATGTTAGGCAGAGATCTCCTCTGAGTAGGTGATATGTAATGGAGTAAAGCTGCAGTTTTTTTAAACGGTCTGCTTAGGGCATCTGTTTGAGTCCAGTAATCCTCTCTGTGAGGCTTTTCTGCAGCCTTTCCAGTTGCTGTAGATGTCTTGTGAGGTACATACCAAAAGGGGCGTTGTACTCTATAATGGGTCTAATGAGTGACGAGTAGAGGGGAACAATGACCTCTTTTTTCCTGGATAAGAAACCTTTTGTGATGAGGTGTGCCACATAGAAGTATTTCCTGACTACTGTGGTGATGTGATTATCAAAGGAGAGACTACAGTCCACCTGTGTCCCAAGGTCTCTTATCACACTATCGGTGTTAAGTAGACTACCGCCTATCTGGTAGTTCATGGGTACAGAGTTTTTACCAAAAGGGATGACAATGCACTTTATGGCATTGAGATTGAGACCATAGCTTTGACATCAGGCATCTGCATCAGCGAGGCCCTTTTGTAGGATGTCCACATCTTTTGGAGTTTTGCTTATGGCTCCTAGTTTGCAGTCATCTGCGAACTTCATTAGCCAAAGACCTTCTGTGTTAGCCTGTACTTTAGAGAAGTAGATACCAAACAGGAGAGGACCCAGGACTGTACCCTGTGGTACGCCACTTGTCACTGGTCTGAAGTTGGATTTGGAGTCTGCTACTTCCACAGTGTGGGTTCTGTCAGTGAGCCAGTTGGCAACCCATCTTGTGACATAGGGATTTATATGTAGTTTAGTGAGTTTATCTATAATTCCAGAGTGGGGGATGGTGTTGAAAGCTTTGGTGAGATCTAGATAGGCTGTGTGAACCACCTTACCATCATCTACGGCTTTGGTGACCACTTCAAAGAAGTCTATCAGGTTTAGGAGTAATGATCTGCCTTTTACAAACCTGAACGGGGTGGGGTCCAGAGTTTGAAGATTACCAATGTCATTGTTTATAAGTTCCATGATGATATGTTCCATAGCCTTGCAGACCAGTCTCATCAGGCTAATGGGGCAGTAGTTTCTGGGGTCCGTGGTGGATCCCCCTTTGTGGAGTGGGAGAACCATCGCTGTGCGCCATTCATTGGGCACATAGCCTGAGGTGAGGCTATGATTGAACATGGTACTTAGGTGGGGTGCCAGCATGGGATGTTGTCAGATCCCATGGATGCTGTGTTCTTGGCTTTGGAGAGTGTGTTTTTTACTTGTGCAGCCATGATTACAGGAACTTTGCATTCTTCTGGTATAGAGATGTGCCCTTTAGGGGATGAGAGGGGGGTAAAGTTAGCACTGAACCTATCTGCCAGGATGTTGGCAATATCAGTTAGTTCTGTATATTTAGTGCCATTGTGCTGTAACTCAGAGCAGATCTGAGTGCTGCCATTGAGATTCTTGACATAGCTATAGAATGCTTTCTGGTTGTCTTTAGAGTCAGTGTCATAATTAGCTTTGGAGGATTTTATGAGGGATCTCAGCTTCTTACTGAGGCTGACCAGGGAGTTCCTCCAATCATGTGATTTTACTCTTTATTTGCAACAGTTTCTTTCTTCTGTTGTAGAGTTTGTTTATGGCAGGGGGCCACCAGATTGGCTTCTTTTTTTTTTTTTTGGAGGATAGCATCTTGGTTGTGTTAGGGATTGCACGACCCATGCACTTGTGTAAGTGCTTATAAAGTGCATTTGTGTAGGATTCAGCAGTCCTACTGCTATTGTCCATCAGCATGGGTGTCGTGAAGTTTGCCACTTCTGTCATAAGAAGTGTGAAGTTGGCTTTGGAGAAATGTTTTACGTTGGTTTCCCTAATGGGGGGTGGGGGTGGGATGTGGATGTCTAGGGGGATTAGCTTGTGGTCGGATCTGACCAACGAGGAATTGACCTCTGGTGTGGAGCACCAGTTGCCCATGTTGGTAATGAACAGGTCTAGGATATTGCTGCCCCTGGTTGGGGTGTGGATAAGTTGATCCAAGACACTGGAATTTATGAATTCCAGAAAACATTTAGCACAAGAGTTGGTACATGAGTAGTTTTCCCAGTTAATGGTGGGGTAGTTGAAATCGTTCATTATTAGGGTGTTAGGTTGTACCCTAATATTTTCCAGTGTATTAAGAAATGAGGAGTGGGAATCCTGGGGCATGGTGGGGGATCTGTAGCGAGCTACAACTTGGATTGCGGTCTTGTCCAGAGTTAGTTGCACTTGGATAATCTAGGATACATTATGCTGAGCAACTAGCCTGGAGGTGTGGATATCCTTAAAGAATATGGACACGCTTCCGCCTTTAGTGTTTCTGTCCAGGTTAGGTGGCCAAAAGATGTGGTATGAATTATAGCCTGGTAATACAAGGGTGCTTTCTGAAGCCTTGAACCAGGTCTCTGTCACTGCACAGATGTCGATGCTCTCCATTTTAAGGAGTGCCTCGAGTGAGTGCATTTTGAGGTTTAGACTTCTAGAATTGAGTAGCAATACCTTCAGATTTTGCTTGCTTGTACCTGTTACGGTGGTGAATTTGTCATTCGAACCTTGCCTAAAAAAGGCACTTTAGGGGTGGCTAGAGCCTTAGCCAGTATCCGGAATCCCAGGGGCGACAGATGCAGGCCATCTCTGTCAAAGCATCATGGTTTGTCGATCATATCATCCCAGGCAGACAGATACTGGATCCCCTTAGAATGACACCAGCAGCTTAGCCAATTGTTGAAGTCAATCATTTTGTCTTTGTACTATGGTATCTTTCTGGGTGATCACAGGATGCTACTCAGGGCTGGGGTCATACCTGCCTGGGCTACAAGATTGGACAGCTCCTCCATGTCCCTTTTCATGTAGTCCAGGGAGGTACATCTCAGGTAATTCACACCAACCTGGAAAATGACAGAGTCATATTTGTACTTGTTTTGGAGTGACCTGAGTGCATGCATTATGTGGAGGATCCTGGCACCCGACAGGCAGCTGACAGTATCTTTCTCCTTGTTTAGCCTGTTGAGTGGAACATCAGTGTGCCTGACTATAGAGTCACCTATGACTAGAGTGCTGGGTATGTTGTTATGCTTTATGGACTGTGGTTGAGTGGCACAATGAGTTTGTGGGCTATGAGTCATTTGGGTTGTGCTGGGGAGTGGAGGTTGCTTGTGGAGGTCCCTGTTGCTTGGACAGGTTCTTACTGAGAGCCTCCATGAATGTAGGTGTGTGTTTTGTGTTTCTATGTGTGTGTTTTGGTGGTGTAGGTTTTGAGGGACTATGTGATGAGTGTGGTATGGTGCAAGTGTTTACCTTTTCCTCTTGACTGTCTAGTTCAGTCTTGGGTGAAGAGAGCTTTGCTTCCAGTTGGGCTATATAAGTGCTTCTCTCACAGGTTGTAGGTTTGGGTGGTAGGAGGAGAGGGTTGTCTGTGTACATGAGGCAATTGCTGCATTGCTCCAAGATGCCCAGATTCATCAGGTATACAGGCAAAAACACTGGGAGCTGACCCTTACACATGCCTGCATAGGTGTTTATTTATTAAGTACTACAAACTGTTTTCCTCTAGACAAGTGAGGAAAGTTGATTGCTGTAGTAATTTGTAGCTTATTTAGTGCTTACAATGAGTTCTGAACAAGTGCTGAGCTCAAAGAAACAGAATTGAGTGCAGAAACTAAAAAAACTGGCTAGTTCTAAGAAACAAAATTAAGTTAAAAGGCTTCCCTCCAACACAGAAAGGCTTGGGTGCTCAGAAGCCCACAAACAGTCCTGGACACAGCAAATCTGTATCTGGACTAGACTACCCACAGGTAAGGCAGGAATGAAGCTTAGAAATGTTTTTTTTTTTTTATTATTTTTAAGTGGAAAGAGAGAAAGGAGGAGCAGAAACTAAGTGGATTGGCCTTCTCAAATGTTCTCCTTAGTGGCTATGAAAAGTCACTGTGTTTCCACTCCGCCTTGCTCATCATTGCTACTATCATCAGGCTCACAGCCTGCAGACACACAGTTATCTGGAACACAACCAGAATACAGTATGTGACACTACAGTCAGTCAGTCAGCAGTACTAAAAGCAACAGTGCATCATGGCTAACAAGGTACATACACCTCAATGTGTACCAATAACTACTGCCAGCAGACAGCACCTTACACAGCATGACATTGCTACACTGTACTATTGTCACCCTGTGCATCAGACATATATGAGCATGTCCGTGTATTGATGGTATGGATAACAGGGGTGTAGCAAAAGTATTATCACATGCACAGGGTGTGGTGTTGGATTTCCAGAGGCCTAGGCTGGGCCATATAGCTGATATCATGTTTGCGTGTGTGTGTGTGTCTGGAGGGGTGGTGTACAACTGGGCTGTGTAGAGGAGCTGTGTGTGTCTGTTAGTGACCGGCCTGTGATAGTGATGTGTGAGTGTTTGTCTACACACCATCAAGCCATGTGGGTGGCCAACACAGGGCTATGTTGGACAGCTGTGGACCATACATGGCAGGGTGTATGGTTCATCATCTCCCGGCAGGGACGTTGGAAGTGGTTCTGCCAAGAGTATCACTGGCACCATAAGGCCAAAGGACAGATGCAGTACTACTCCCCGATGGTGACTGCTGTTTGCTGGATCTGCATCCCTGATGAGACAGGCCAGGACAACATGCCTATGGCCTGCTCTGGTGTGTTGTGGACAGCACCCTCCCTTCAGTAGTGCTGTTGGTACTGCCACTACGGGACTATGAATGTGCATGGCCACATGGGCACTCAGCTGATCATGTTGCTGACTTATGTCCACCTGGCCAATGTTCTACTCCCAGCACATGCTCAAGTACAGACATTGCATGGTCGAGCAGTGACAGTGTCTCACCCCACTGTCTATCCATGACATCGTCAAGATGATGTATGGCATCACAAATACCATGGAGGTCATCACGTATGGCAGGAAGCACTGCATTCATGACCCTGAGCATCTGTCTGGTGTTGCAGTCAGTACATACCTGTGCCACAATGATGGACTGTAACATGTGTCTGCTGACACCTGCTGTGGCAGTTGCAACAGGGGCTTGATGGGCAGCAGCCCTATGTCGAGCACCCCTGTCCATCTGCCTGTGTGTGACCTCGACTGCTGTCTGGCTATGGCTGGTGTTTACACTCAGACTCACCATAGTCAACACACAACCTTGTTCCATGCCACCACCCTCAACCTGTCCATTATCTGTGGCTGCTGGGGACTGGGTATGTGTGGGCATACTGACTGTATTCAGTGATATGGTGGGTGAAAGTGGGATACCAAACAATGGTTCAGATTCAGGCACCGACAACCCCACTTGTGCCTCGCTACAACCACCATCCATGGGAGTCTGCTAAGAGATTGACATCAGGTTGTGAAGGGGAGAGACACCAACTCCCGTGTTCACCTGCTTGGTGCAGACAACATATGTAAATTAATACCCTGTGGTATAATGTTTGCTGATACACACACACACACACACACACACACACACACACACACGCACACACACACACACACACACACACACACACACACACACACACACACACACACACACACACACACACACACACACACTCACACTCCTGGTACAGTCTGGCACAGCTTTGACACTTATGAGCCCATCAGGGCAGACATTATGGTAGTTCTGCCTGCCATGATACATCTTTTTCACAGCTACTGTAAGCCCCACAACAAAAGGTGACAAATCCTACTGTGTGATGGGCCTAGTAGTAGAATGGTAATTGTGACCAAGACGAAGGCTATTTGAGTGAGCTATACAGTGTCACCAAGTGCATCTGCATGTACTGTAAGAGCTGATTTACTGTTATACAGACCATACACAATGATGAGGTGTAACAGTATGTGATAATAACTGATGATGGAACAAGACTATTCACTATCACTGCAGTGCCTAAACAGTTCAGACTCACAGAGATTCATTTCAGACAACATTGTCAGACAGTCTGCAATACATGCAGGAAACATGTAAAGTGCTAGGTGCATAGCCTCAAAAAATGATACTAGGCTATTGGCCCTGATGCCATCATAAGCCTGGCCCAGACTTTTGCCCATGTCCCTTCAAAGTCAGCACCTGTTTCCCCTGTTCAGCTGGGACACACGCAGGATCCCAGGGGTGTCTCATCCATTTCCCATGCAGTCATCCAACTTCTTCTTCAAGAGGGCTATACACATACTCTGCTAGGCATGGGGAGGGAGTGCATTTTACAGACAGTGTATTGTGTGGGACACTACACTATCTCGCCAAGTACTATACATGTAACAGACCAGGGGAGGGCCTTGTGTGCATGTTGCATGAGTGGGGTTTGTCTGACAGATATGCAGAAATGCCATTAAGGCTGGTTTGGAAATGGCCTTGTATGTCAGACACCAGTTGCCTATGATCAGTCTGTATGAAACTGAGTACAGGGACAGGCATTAAAACCTATCTGTATAGGATAGGTGTTGCAGACCCTGGATTTGCCTGGTCAGGAACCTCTGTGGTCCCTGCAACTGCTGCATTTGCTTGGCAAGGTACATTCCAAAGGAGCCACTGTATTTGGTAATGCCTCTGATAAGGGTGGAGTACAGGGATGTTGTAGCCTCCTGGTTCCTGGATGACAAACCCATATTTGTGATGTGGGCCTTGTAGACAGCCTTCTGTACAATGGTGCCCACATGGTGGGAAACTGTCAGGTTGCTACCAGCCTTGGTGCACAAATTGCCTCACCCCTGATTGCATGCTCAGTACATAATCACTGTCATAATTAGTGTGGATGACAGCTGCCACAGCAGGGAGAATGAAGCATTTCCTGGCATTCAGTTTGTGGCAATGCTTCATGCACCAGTCATTAATTTGGGTGAGAGCCTTTTGGAGGATGCTCACATCAGTAGGGGAATGTAAGACTGTGGCCAGTTTGCAAGCATCTGTAAACCTAGTTAGCCACAGACCGCTGCTTATGTCTTGTACCTCAGATACAAATATCTCAAACAGTAGAGGCCCCCCCCAGACTGATCCTTGGGGTACACTGCTCTGGACGACTATACTACTAGAGGTGGGTTCCACTACTTTGATGGAGCGGGTACTATCATTGTGCCATTAGCTACACATCTGGTAACATACAGGTTGATGCCTACCTCTGTAGGTATATGTCCTGGCTGCCTGGGGATTATTGTGAGAAAATTGGGCTTGAAGGTGGGCATTGTTCACCATCTTCCCCTTGTCCTTGTGTTTGTTGACCACTTCAGAGAAGTTAGCCAGGTTTAACAGGTCTGATCTCCCTTTGACAATGCCACACTGTGTGTGCTCAGGCATTTTGATGTTGCCAATGTCCCTTTTCATAATGTCCTTGATATTGCCTTCCATGCCCTTGCAGAGCAGGCTAGTTAGGCTGATGTGCATATGATTGTCTGGGTCAGTGGATTGTTTTGCCTTTGTATATAGGGATGACAGTGGCTGTCCTTTGTGCAGATGGGATGACACTGGTGCTCAGGCTTTGGTTAACTACAGTGTGTAATGGAGCTGAGAGCTCATGCCCTAGTTCATGTAGGATGCAGCCAAGGATGTTATCAGGCCTATGGAGACTTCTGTATGTTGCCTTTGAGATAGCATTACGGACCTGCTTCCTGATGATGTTTACACCTCACTTGTCTGCAGCAGGTTGGCTATATCTATGCCGTATGTGTATGTGGTGTTATTGACCACCACTACAGAGCAGATTTGGGTGTTGCCTCTGGGATTGCAGACATATGTGGGGAAGGCTTAGTGATTCACCTTGGTAGATGTGTCCAATTTGCACTCAAAGATAGCCTTAGGGTAATTCACCTGTGACCTTATATTACTTATTCAGACCAAGGTGATATTGCTTCCAATAAGGCACCTGCTCCGTCTTGGCCCTGTCCAGCAATTACTTCCACATTTTATGGTATTTGTGTATTGCTGATGTCTACCACAGATGTTTACCCTACATTGAGGGAGATAATGTTATCCTGTCAGGTATTGCTGAGTCCATACAGCTATGTAGGTGCTCACATAGTATTGTGGTGTGGGCCTGGACATTACTGCTAGTTCCAACTGATGGGACAGTGGCTGCAAAGCTACTTCTACCTGCTCTGAAGAGATTTATAGCTATTTGTGTAAAGTTTATTTTGTTTAACCCTGATGGGAGGGGCAGGGGAGATGGTGACCTGAACAGTGATGGTTATGTGGTCAGATCTTAACAAGGAGGATGACACTGTAGGAGTGCTACAGTGGCTACTCATGTTGGCTAGGACCAGGTACAGGATATGTCCACCTGTCATAGGAGTGCTGACTGGCTGATTCACTGCATTGCCATTGACAAAGCCGAGGAATCTTTGAGCATTCATATTCAGGTGGCATAGGTCATGCACACTATGGTTGGGTAGTTAATGTCAACAAGGAACAGGATAGATGATTGAATCCTGACAGATTCCAGCAAGTCCGGATAGGGGTGGTGGATGTCCAGAGTTATGGTTGGAGGTCTGTAGCTAGCTATAATTTGAGTAGGTGTTTTGTCAACTGTTAACTGCACTCGAGATGTCTCCCATGCGTCATATTGTTTGGCCAGCATGGAGGTGTGTGTGTGTGTGTGTGTGTGTGTGTGTGTGTGTGTGTGTGTGTGTGTGTGTGTGTGTGTGTGTGTATATGTATGATAATGTTTAAAACTCCACCTCCTGTGGCTTTGCAGCTCTCCATTTGGGGTCTACACTTATGATGGGATGAGTAACCTGGCAAGGTTAGTGTGCTCTCCACAGTTGCAAAGCAGGTGTCAGTGACTGCACAAATTTCAGCATCCTACAGGACAAGGTACGTTTGCATTGACATGGGTTTCATGCTAACACACCTAGCTCCTGTTGGAGCATGACATATGCACAAAGGCACACATCACTGATGGGCAAAGGCCGGAAAATAGTGACACTTTATAAATCTAGCTGAAACACATGTAGTTGCCAGCAAAGATGGTTTTGCATTCACACATCTACTCCACAGGATATGACATCTGACATTCAAATGTATGATATTAGGTTATGAATTCAGTCTTTAATGGGTTGCCAGTGATGTGCCAGACAATACACAACTGTATGAGGCACTGACTACAAATACAAGGCAGACATGTGGTCATTCTGCAAAACTCTGGACAGTTGACAAGTATGGACTCAGTATAAAACATACAGTTCAACACATAATTCTGTGCCTACTGATAACTATGCACATACCCTATATAAGTCTCTTACATTTGTAAGTCAAGCATATGTATCATAGCAGCATTCACAGGTGACATATGAATACTTACAACATCCCAGGTACCTGGCCTAGCAGTGTCACAGTCAGTATTGGCAACAGACACTCTAGTAGTAGTCATACATGAGCTGTCCTTTGCTGGGGTGACTCAGGGGCCAGACCTGTGATACATGTCACTGCAGACAGGGCAAGCAGGAATGGTCATAGGTGCTGTACAGCAGCATGTGAGTCCAGCAGGTCTTGTTGTGACCTAGTGTTCAACTTCCTATTTCAAATTATTGTATCCCTTCATCTGCATTCCATTACAAGATTAAATGATTGACATACCTGTTATAGTGCTGAAAAGTATCCTCCGAATAATGCAAATGTTTAGGTTTGTGTTATCACAATCTGTGTTTGTGTAGATGGGTTCAGACCTGAGTTGCATAGGCAGCAGTTTGCCTTTTGTATGTAATGCTCATGAGCAGGTGATGGCCTGTGCGCCAATCAGTGTCGCCCACTTGCTACTTACATTTAGAGCAGCTGTGTTGTCTTTCCATTACCTAATGCCATAGCAACACAGTGCTATAATTAAGTCCTTCATTTGGGCCTTGCCCTTTTTCCTTAACTGTGTGGAGGATATTATGGAGATGTGGGGGCTACAGCTTCACAGATAGTAGGTGGAAATACTTCTCAGAAGAAGACATGTGGAGACAGGCCAACAACATGGGGGACAAAGCTCCAGAATTGGGTTCAGATTGTAAGTATTGCTGTTATACACATAGAAGACTGGTAGATTAACAGGGTTTGTCTGGGCATGCATTTTCTGCATGACTTGACATCTGACAGTGATATGTCTCTGACATACCTCTCAACTTTCCAGATGTCCACAGACTGCCCAGAGGTTTGTCTGTTATGTTTGATCTGTTCCTCAGACAATTTCTGTTTTTTGAGAAATCAGTAGGATAATGTGAGGATTATAGTCAGTAAATGTTGACATCCATTAGTGTTTCAGACATCATATCCTTCAGGGATGTTATGTTACAACAAACCCTGTAACACCAGCAACTGTTTCAGTTTGTCACACCATTGTGTGAGATATGTCCCTTATTTCGGCCCCCTATCCCCAAATATGTCAGGCTTTGTCCAGATGTCTTGCAGTAAGAGGTTCAGAGGTATGGTATATCATTATTTAGTGACTGCACCCCTGATATCATTCCAGTGACTTAGCAGACTTCCAGAAGTGGTATATGGCAGTGGCAATAAATATGGTCCCACACCCTGGACATTCTATGGAAATCTATACATTTGAGAGTTATGTATGTCTGGCCATTGTTAACAGACTGCCAAGAGTGTGTTGCAGTTTGTTGGACTGTGTAGTGAGAGTAGCAGATGTGCGTGTCATAGATCCTTTTCTATCTGACTGTGTATGCTGCTACAGTTGCTGGTGGTCTATCAGGTGTATATGTTTGTAGGGTCAGACTGAGAAATGTCCTGTAACACATCAGGATTCCCAGTAGACTGTGAGTTTGGACAGTATATGTCGGTGTAGTGTGTGACTAGCAATCAGGATATTCAAACAATCGTTATACTCTAGAGCTCATTTGGGGTACTGGTATGTTGCTTTGGCTGTGTTGCAAATGGTTGTGGGTGAACAATTTCTCACCAATGTCTGGTCTTCCCTACAGTTATATCCCTGTACTGCATGATATATTTGGAAATACATGAGTAATTCCCCAGAGCTGATTTGGAGTAGTGTCGTGTGGGTCTTACTGTGGTTCAGAATGTGCTAGGTGAAATGTTTGGCAGCTCTCAGTGTTTTTTCTCTTCTGTTACATGACTGCAGTCATACCTCTCCACTGGCCAGATGTCTGGACACTGTCCAGATGTGTGGCTCATATAATTGGTCTGTTCCCCATAACAGTTGTGGGTTTCTGACAAATCACTGAGATGATGTAAGCATTGACATCACTAAATGATGACACTCATTTGTCTTTCAGACCTGGAATCTATCAGAAAATATGTTAAATCAAACCATGCTACTCTAGCAGACTTCTACACTTATAACAGCTATATGTCACATGTGTCACTATCGTTTTCCCTTTATCCTCCCACTTTGTGAAGCTTTTTGCAGATGTCTTGGATAAGACATTTTTATATATGTGTGTTTGTGTGTGTGTGTGTGTGTGTGTGTGTGTGTGTGTGTGTGTGTGTGTGTGATTGTGTGTGTGTGTGTGTGTGTGTGTGTGTGTGTGTGTGTGTGTGTGTGTGTGTGTGTGTGTGTGTGTGTGTGTGTGCATTTATATATACATATATATGTATATAAGAGTACTACTGATATATATGTTTTCCCCTTATGTTATAATGCCTGTAGTGCATGATATGTTTGTAAAAAGCAGTGCAAAGTTCTGTAGCTCAGAAGGTGTAGAGGTACATTGCTGTGATTGTAGTGCACGTGGTCCTGGGTTCAAGGCTTGGTAGTGATAACTATTTTTTTATTAATGTTAAATTACCATAATGCATGATATGTTTGTAAAAGCAATACACTTCCCCAAAGCTCAGATGGTGTAGTGGTATGTTGCTGTGTTTGTTATACACAGCATTCTGGTTTGGTATTTGGCAGGGCTGATTATTTTGTTACTGGGCAGAACAAGCGCTAATGGAGACAGAGTGATTAAACTACTTTTAAGCAGTTATAAGCAGGTTTGCACAGTTTTGTACGAAGCTAAGTGATGCTAAGAGATGGTTATGTCCTCTTAGCTTCACTTAGCACCGCTTACTCCCCCTTACACCAGTGCTAATTTTAATTAAGGAAAAGAAAAAAGGGTGATAGGAAAGTGGTAAATGGGGGCAAGCAGGGGGGTAAAACATTAGGAAAACCAGCTAGGGGTGTGCAGGACAGGTTTTGGAAAGGACCATAGCTCTACATTTCTTCTGCAGCAACAGCTGTGAATAATGTGTAGAATTTGGAGTTTACAGCCTCACACCCACAGAGAGGGATGTTGGTGACAGATATTTGTAGAATAATGTTTGGTTAGATTGATTCATTTCAATGTACATGGGGCAAAATGTAGAGCTATGTATGGGGCAATGAATTTTTGTGGGACAGATGCCTTTTTGTTTTTAAGGTGAGAGTGGGATGTTGGGGAAGGGCTGTAGGTATGTTTGGGGATGTAGGTTGGGTAGGAAAGGTTGCATTCACAGACAACACAGACAAGGCAGCAGACAGGGGTGGTATATGACACATATGGAGGTAAACACCTTTGACGGGGAGGGTGGCTGGGAATCTGAAGCCCATCAGCCCCTAAATGGATACAGTGGGACTGTGGTCCCCACTCATGGGCAGTTACCACTGCACCTTCATGGCCGTGAAGGTGGCTGTGCTAGGGGCTGAGGTGCACCAGGTGGCCCTCCTTCTGGCACTGCCATCCATCCAACCTCATGCTGATGACACTGTGCACTATACCCTGGAACTTGCAGTGGGTGACAGGCTCCTCTCAGCACCTGTGCCGGGGGGGGATGGGCCCCATCCCCTAAGGCAGTTCCACCAGAAGGTGGTGCAGGACCAGCAGATGAGGAAGTTCTGGATTCGGTCCCAGATGTGCTGGAACCTGGTGCCATGGCCAGATGGGGCAGGACAGGCGGATCCACGAGGATCTGCCTTCCCAAACATGCTATGGTGTTAAGGTTATCCAGGATATATTGGTTAGTCATGAACAAAACATTTCAAAATTAGTTAAAACAGCATGCATGGGTGTTCCAGTTAACCCACACCAACAGATTTGAAAAAGTTGCATAGCAAACAGAACACATGCATAAATGGAACAACAGTATCATTTTAACAGCATGTAAGTTACATTGATGGCAACAGGGCACCAATAATAGTATTTTAACAAGGTATATTAATATGCAACCAAGTAAATATATGAACAATAATAAAACATATGTCTCAACAATAAGTTTTGAGAACATACCCATAGTACATGAATAATAATTATTGATGCAGATGAGGGGTGGCTGGAGAGAAAAAAGTCCATTAACAACTGCATAAGCTTCCATTTTTCACACCAGTACTACTCAGTACTCTACAGGTCTGCCCTCACTATACATCTACCTATGGACCATAGCTTCTGTAGCACATACATACATACATGTTAGACTGCCAACCTGCAATGGTGTAGTGCAGACTGGGAGGACAATGGCTACATTAATGGAGGGGGCTTGCACATGTCAGGGTTACATAGTTGACAGAGAAGGGGTACCCTGCACTGATGTTGTGTGAGTCTGGTACTGGGATACTTCCCTGGATTCCTATCTGTGTCCAAGGTTATTGGCAGCAGTGACCACTAGCTGTGACAGCATGACACTTGAGGGACATGTATCAGGGAGAGTGCATAGTGTATGTACCTATCCTGGTGTCATTTGCAGGCATATGGGTTTGGACATTGGAACAGATGTTCACGGTGTATTAGTATACCCTTCATACATCAATGACACACATTTCTGTACCAGTAAGACCTATGGAGAAAATATCTGTTAACACTTTCTGACTGTTTTTGCAGATATTCAGGATTTCTTTAGTCTATATATGCACACATCTCAGTACAACTCCCTGGATTCAAACCATGTTTGGGTGTGCAAAATTAACAAATAAACTATTTCTCATCAAACTGAGCTAATGGAGAGCTGCTGTTCCTTGTTTGACTGGTTTCTGCCTAATACTCTCTTGGTTAGACAGTCTGACCTTGTAATCCTGAGATGCATGTATGACAGATAGTTAGTGTACTGTGCATTAATCCTTTGAAATAATACAATCTGGACAGCAAAGGTTAATACACAGCAATTCTGCATAGGACACACTATGATACATTACACATTAATATTTAGGGTTCAGAGATTAGTGCAGTACATATTATATATTTCATTTATATCTTGTTTTACAGCTCCACAATCTACAGTTTTTCTTTCCATCTGGTTCTCAGAACAACCTCAGTTAATGCATGCTGTCAAACCCATATCATCTGTGGAAAACCCATATACATTCTATTTCTACAACATACCAGACTAAACACAACATTTTTGGTATTGACCTTTATTACAGTGACATGACACAGTGCTTTAGTACTACATATCCTGTAGAACAATATTAGTCGTACAATCTTTATTTATTCAGTTAACACAGTAACAGTATACCTACTGGAAGCAATCAATGTACTTTTTATAAGTTATTTGCACTATATACTGCAAGACATATTTGAACTCACCAGCCTGTCAGTGCAGCCTTAACAGTCTATCGCCATAGGCTTCGATGTTGCTAGCCCTCTCTGCTGCAGCTGTAGGGGAGAAAAACAAACATTATGCATACCTGTGTATCACATATGCGGGGTAGAAATTGGTACAAATTACTTGATACTGATACACACTACTGGAGCATTCCTTGTCTGTGCATCTTGGATCCACTGGGCCAAGAGTGCCCCCTTCCTCTGTTTTAGGTTGGTGTACTGGTGTTGTACCTGCTCACTAGTTTGAGGGATGCCAATACCACTGGTATGATCACATGTGAGATGGTCCCAGGCCTCCATTTCATATTGTGAGCCCTGGTACTGTCCCTGCAGCAGTCTCTTGTCATGGTTTTCTACAAGGAGTACAGCCATGACCCTGGACTCCTGAATGCCCCAGCACTGCACCCACCCCAAACATAGTACCTGTACAGATCAACTACAACAGGTTCTGTCTGTATCCCCACCTCTGCAGTTTAAAAAAGGCCATATTCCTGCCCTTCACTGTCATTGGACCATTTTGAAAATGCTAAGTACAGCTAAGCAGTGTGCAAGTCCGCTAAGCTGATTTGAACAGTGCTTAAAGGGGTAAATGCTGAGCGCTGCTTACAAGTTTGCAAAAATGCTTAACTGAGCTAACTGCTGCTTAGCATTCACATTTACACCAGCTAAGCATAGCTGAGCAGTACATATCATTGCTTAGTTTTCATTTTAGAAAATATCAGGATTGTAGATTCATTCATTACTGACATATTACTAAGTGTATATGATTTACTTTACATGACATCCCCTTTATGATTTCATTTCATTACCTTGGGGTGTGACTATACTATATGGGACACTTGTGTATACATGGATGATTTCACATGTTATATGCACTCACACTTCCATTTTGGACCCGATACATTTCCCTGGTTAACAAATATCAATTACTACATAATTTCACATAAAAAATTATTTTAACAATGCTTCCCCATGTAAAAATAACATGCCTGTTTTGGTACTCAAACCATGAATGCCTGTATGCAAAGTCGGGACTCTAACCACTACACTATCTCGCCATTGAGAGTTTGGCTATACAGATGAGATGTTTAAGCAATGCTGAGCAGAGGGACCTAACATGCCCACCCACTCAGCTATGCTTAAACATACCTTAGAATGTAAAAAAAATAATTAATTAATAAACTCACTTTATATATATATGTATCTGTACTCCTTGTCAGTCACAGTAGGAGAAATTGTAAGGGGACACATAGGGACAGATTTTAAAAATTGGTCTTACAAACTTAGAAAGTTGTTAGAATAACACATTATGCATTAGCATGACTTGTCAGATGGATGTGGAGTCTTAAACTCAAATGTTTGTCATTATTTAATGACTCACATCCTCTGCTATTGAGAACACACCAAAAATATGATGCAGCATACTTCTCAACTGTACAGATTTCTACAGAATGTCCAGATTTCTGTCTCATATTTATGGTTCATTTCTCATATGAGTGTCAATTTCTAGCAAATCATTGGCAGATCACTCAGGGTTTAATTCAGGGGATAATGACAGACATTTGAGTTTCAGACTTTATACCCTTCAGTAAATCTGTGCAAATGCAAAACCTGTTATTCTACAAGCTTTCCAAGTTTGTGTGAGCAATATATAAAAAGTGCCCATTTGTGGGCCTTTGTCTTACCATTATTTATGGTTCTGTACAGATTTCTTGCTCTAGGAAGTTGAGAGGTATGTGAGGCAGGCAGCTTGGCATTCTTTGAAAACCTGTACAGTTGAGGGGTATGGCCATGCTTCTCTTTTGCAATGCAGGGGGGGTGTGTGACAGTACCTATTACACACCCCCTGCATTGCTTCCTATTGGGGTAGCTGCTTTCAGTGTCCATGGACACTGAAAGCACTTGCAAAGTGCTGTATGGCACCTTGACAATGCAGGGTGTGTGTGAAAGTACTTGTCACATACCCCCTGCATTGCTTGCTATTGCAATAGCTTTCAGTGTCCACAGATACTGAAAGCATTTGCAAAGTGCCGTACTGCACTTTGACAATGCAGGGTGTGTGTGACAGAACCTGTCACACACCCCATGCATTAATTTCTTGATCCCCTATCTATTTCAGTGTCCGCGGACACTGTTTTACTATTTTATTTCATTTCAGTGTCTGTGGCCACTGAAAAGCATTTAAGAAGTGCCATACGGCACTTTCTGAGTGCAGGAGGCATGTTAGATGTACATACACTACTTAAACATGCCCCCTGCACTTAGTAGTGTTCATGTCCGTTTAGCCTTAGCAGTAGCGTGCCTTCATGAATATGCAAGGTACGCTGCTGTTAAAGGTAAAGGAAAATGGATACGTTTCACTCCATGCAGGAATAGCACTATTCCTGCATGGAGTTTATTGAATCCCAGGGAGGAACTAGAGGATGTGTTGCATGATAGCAGGGAGATTTTACAGGAAATATAAGGAATGAGTGGATGGTTAAAGTTTGTGGAATGAGTCAAGGGTTGCCTTTCAGCTTCTAAACTAGATGGCACAAAATGACAGAAAGGCGAAGAAAATAAAAACGATAAGATGCAGTAGTAAGTAAGAAATGTGAAGGGGCAGCAGACCTGCATGTGTGGTGAAAGTGTAGGATGGTGCAATACAAATGCATTCGTTCATTCATTCATTCATTCATTCATTCATTCATTCATCCATGCATACTTTGTTTACTGTTTTAGCCCAACTAGGGCTAATATATCTTTTTAGGAGACAGTTGAGGTAGTATTCATTCAGACTGGGGAAGTTTGAGCATGTACTGTGCAAATTCCCCTACTCTTTCCTAAATGGTTGAGGATGCTGGGAATGAGAAATTATGATATTTAAAATGAGAGTGATGAGTCAGCTCTGGTAATGTTGCTCCTGATAGTTCTAGTTTTGTCCATAGCATGCAGGGAATGGCTATGTACAAGTTGTGTTAATCTCTGAACTGCAATCTGATAGTTTAAACAATTTTCATTTGCTGTTTCTAATTGATATAGAGTAGCCTGCCAATGATGTTGTGTCTTGGAGTGACTTCTTGCAAGAAAAGATTCTATTGGAATCCTTTGATGGGGAAAATTTTGTTTACTGAAAATGTATAACATTAGGAACAGCATTGTGAGTATTACAGGAGTTGCATGATGGTGAAGTATTATTGCTACAACAAAGGAAATGAAGTGCTGGCAGGGTGGAATGAAGAAATTAGTAAGGACTTCTACAGACACATTTTTGAAAAGAGGCCAGAACTTTAGCTAAAGAATGAAATAAAGATGAAAAGGGTTTACTGTCCTTTTGTTGAATGAAACTTACGCAGATTCCATAACTGAGTAATCACATGGGCGACTGTTGAAAACAGCAAACCACAACCTTCTGAAGGCGTAAAACCAAAAGCAAGGAAGTGATCGAAAAATCACCATCAAATTGAATGGTGATTTTAAAGCAACATTTGAACAGGTTAGAATATTGAACGTTGTTTTTACCATTTTCAACATATTGTAACATTCACAAATTCAACCATATGAGTTGATGAAATGACTCAAATATGTTTTGACTTTCAACAAAATGATAATAAACCAATGAAAGGATGTGTGGTTTGAGGTACTATTGTGCAGCCTTTAGCTTTTGTTGCTGTTCATATTTGTTTCTTAATTCATACAGCGAATTAACACTTTCTGA
Organism: Protopterus annectens; assembly: GCF_019279795.1. NCBI lineage: Eukaryota > Metazoa > Chordata > Ceratodontiformes > Protopteridae > Protopterus > Protopterus annectens. Next base: position 255,651,311 of record NC_056734.1, read on the forward strand.
ATGTGACCTTTGAGTCTTTGCTTTGGTTGTTCATTTTGGTCTGAAATTTAAGAAGAAGGACATTTCTACCTGGGGAGAGCAAGTTATTAATTATGTTAGTTTAAGACCTACAAGATAAGTTGTGAAGTGTTCAACTGATGATTTACAAAGGCAATCAATACACTGATGTGTATTTAAAAGAAAAATGTTCTGCAGCACTTGATTTAAAAAAACATACAAATTAGTATAAAACACATATTGGAGATTGGGAAGCATGAGTTATTCTGTTTATTCAAAAGTCAATCTTCCTGATTTATTAAATATGGTGGTGATTAATGGAAACAAGGGTATATTAATATATTTCAAACAGCTCAAATCATGGATTTATTGTAGTGATTTTTCACATTTGCTCTTTGACTGCCCTTTGTAAAATGTCCTTATTTTCAGGATAAAGGGCACAACAATACTATTCTCTGATAAATGCAAACAATGCTGGGACAGGGTCATTTATGGTTTGATTGTAAACCTGATTATGAAGAGATAATGGAGGAAACATTGCAAAGACAGAATAAAAGAATGTGTTGAAGAAGGGGTCCCTTGCAGAAAAAGAAGTTGTATAAAATGTGTTAGTTGATACCATTGCTACTAATTACAAAGCCAAGATGATTCTATAGATCTGGATAAACTGATTTTGTTACTTGAAACACAAACAGTGGGGGTGGTGGTACTACATAATGCATTTGGCATTTTCGCATCTGAAGATGTTAGCATCCAGTTTTGGAACCAGAAGAGGAATAAGGGGACATGGTGAAACTCCTGTTAAATAAAGAAGAAAGAAGAAAGAATGAAATGGATAAAACATGCAGCTAAATGAAATGGACAATCCCTGGGTTCAGAAACATTCTCCATACTATGGCTGGTAACTGTGTGAGACAAATAGCCACAGGAAAGGTGTGTGTGTGTGTGTGTGTGTGTGTGTGTGTGTGTGTGTGTGTGTGTGTGTGTGTGTGTGTGTGTGTGTGTGTGTGTGTGTGTGTGTGTGTGTGTGTGTGCATGTGTGTGTGTCTGTGTGTGTGTGTGTGTGTGTGTGTGTGTGTGTGTGTGTGTGTGTGTGTGTGTGTGTGTGTGTGTGTGTGTGTGTGTGTGTGTGTGTGTGTGTGTGTGTGTGTGTGTGTGTGTGTGTTTGTGTGTGCGTGTGTGCGTGTGTGTGTGTGCGCGTGAGTGACTCACAGATGTAGTAACCATGTGCAGTGAGGGGAAACTAAGCAACCTAATATTCCTCATTGTATGCTAATGGCAGTAAAATGACAAGGTAATAAACAGCATTATTAAAGTGAAGCATTCAGCAAATGTAAATGACGATTAAGAAAAATGCCATTGTGATTAAAAAACATACATTCCACAACTGCATGCTCTAACTCCAGAGCAACTGAGAACAGTAAAATCTTGAGTTAAAGATGGTAAAGCATAGAATAATGTTTGAGATAGCCAGAGCATTAACAAACTTGTACAGGAAGTAGGCTGTACTCTTTACCAGTAGTGACAGTGCTGCTTGTTGTTGTCCTCTGAGATGCCATGTCACCTTTCTATGCCTGACATTTTATGCCTGAGAACTGTGGACCATTATTGCTTAGATAGCACCACCATGCAAGAGCTGGTCAAGATATGTCACCCTCATTTATTTGTCCCTGGGAGTTGTGTAATAATTATCCCTGTGGATAACTATGTATATGTGGCTTTGAGAATACTAGCTACAGGGACCTTTCAACAGCCAACAGTGGAGGGGGTGGGAGTTTCCCAGGCATCTGCCACAAAAGTACTCTACTAGTTCCTGAATGTCATGATCCAGCATGCGGTTTCCTCACAATAGAGGAGAGATAGCCAACACCATGTGTGAATTTTATAACGTGTCATTTTCCAGGGATACTGAGGTCCATGGACTTTACTCACATTAAAATAAAGGCCCTACTTGGTGAGCTGGGAAGAAGGTATATTAGCCATAAAGTTTATGACTCCATCTACTGTCAAGCGGGCAGTAGTGCATGCTATTTCCATACAAAGTTTACAAGATAATGTGTGCGTTTTTAAGAACTGCCTTGTAGTGTATGGCATGCAGCAGTGGACATGTACTGATGCACATGCTCTTTTCTTCCCTAGGCTCGAATATAAAATTGAAAGAATGATGTATATGAGCATCCAGTCATATACAGAAATGATATGCACATTAGTATGAGCTGGACATACTAGATTGTATGACCAAGTAATATGTAAAGCAGCATTAAAACACAGATTTATTCTTCTTGTATGTTTCAAAGGTATGTGACATACATTTTGGGCAAATATATTGCACGGTCCACATTGACTGCCTATGCCACATGGCTATACATGGTAGTCACTTTGCTGCTTACAAATTTGTCTACAGTAAGTTAATTGATGAATATAGCCAGTGCCTGTATATGGCATAAAGGTGGCTTGAGCTATCACGTAGATGGCAGATAACAATATGCACTTTTCTAAATGTGTATTTTGGCTTTGCATTTTGATACATGAACATGTTAGTAAAAGAAGTGCTAGCAAACATCAGTGTGTGGTTTACTGTAGCAATGTGCTTACAGATCTGGTAAATAAGCAGCGTGCTGTCCCACTTTGTTTTCTTAACACGTCTAATCCCTATGGGACTCCTGTCCTCCTTCCAAGCAACAGTCTACTGCTCCACAGTTACTCTTTGTGTCAGTCCTCCATTTCTTTCCAAGTTTTCTACCCCTCCTCAAAACTACCAGTGTGATATTCCCCTGTTCTTTCCAGGCAGTCTCCATCCATCTCCTGTATAACTAGTTCCCATGAAAGAATCTGTCCATCAGTCCCTAAATGCCTCATTTTGTCTCCTGGCCACCTTCACATTTACTGATTTTATTTTATTTGTTATTCTTCCACACTTCTATAGTTTACCATTTCTTCATCACTCCATCAGTTCAGAGTGAAAATACTCTTAGCATTACAGAAATAAGTGTAATGTACATACAGAATGTTCTGTTCGATATTTTTAGTTGTTTTGTTTTGAGACTGTGTTTGTGATAATATCAGCCAATCTTAAAAACAGGATGAGGTTGTAGTTATTTCTAAAGAGAGATGAGTGGGCAAATCCAATGTATAGTTTGTTGAAAAGACAAGTTTATAAGCATGTGAACATTTTGTGAAAGGTTAGGGTGAGAGGGGAGTCCATTTTCTCCAGTGCCTTGTCATGTTTTTTACCAAGCCAGAAGGGAAAATATACACCCCACAGCAATAACTATTACAGTCTCCTACCAACAGTCACTCTTTATCCTGGTATTGTAACAACAGTTTACCTCTCCTTCAGAGAGATTGGACTCTTTGGGTCCCATAAAATAAACCTCCTATAATAATTTGCCTAATTCAAGCAGATGGGAATCAGTAATCTGTGGGTTATAGACTGAATACACAATCATAATGGAAAGGCTCTACCAGATCAATACGAATAAATAAAAATATTAATAAAAAAACTTGAGAACAAATAAATGTATTAAAAGCAACTCTATCAGCATTCATACTACAGTGCTTAATGCATGGATCTCTTTGAGAAATGGAAATTGTATTTCAGCACCATGAAATATTTCACTATGTGCTAAAAATCCATTTAAAACAAGGCTCTGTTGTTTAGAAGAGTACTGTCATTGGATTATACTGATTTTACTGAATCTTCTGCCAGCCAGTACACATTAGAAATTGCTATACATTAACTATGCTTTGTGTGCTTCTGAATATTGATCCCATCAGTCAATGTTTCCATTTATGCTGCGGCATATTTTCAGGGTTATAAGTGAACTGCGTGCCAGCATCAAGTTGGGATATCTCAGCACATGAGTGTGTTAATGATTGAAGTACTGCTGTGAGCCCTGCTACAGAGACGGCACAGGATAGTGTGTTGATATGGAAAGATTAGGAGTTGGAAGGAGAATCATAAATGGAGCATTCAGATTTACAGTAAGCAAAGTTACATCAATACCCTTTAAGGTTTCCAAACAGAGAGACAGCTACAGGAAACATCAGTGCTTACAAAGAAATTGATTCAGAGACAGACAATACAGATATAATGAAAGGTTTCTCAGCCACTTGCAAACTGGATAATACCTTTAAGAAATAGCAGCTCTCTGTAATAATGGCAGGATAAAATGTACCTTTGTTATCAGTGTAGCTGATCCTCTTACACATAACTGGGAAATACATTTTCAGAACTGAACATAAAATGAATTTACAACAGCTGCTCAAGAATGGATAAGCTGAGGCTCTGTGTATAATCTTTTTCAATTCTTCTATAAAATCTTAGGTTGTAAGACCAGAGTTTATATTATACTAGTTAAACATCAATCTAGTAAGACATTCACTAATTCAAAGAAATCACTTTTCAATAATTTAATCTACATGAAATGAAAGAGATCAAATAAACAGTAGTTAACAAGTGCTAAAAAAGTGTGTAATAAAAACTTAGGTATGTATAAGTGTATACGTGCAAGTAGTCATGCTTTCTATAGTAAAAACTTGCAGTCTTTTGACATTAAAAATGAAATGTCGGCATTTAACTGGTCTCTCAAAGAGCTGTTTGTTACTTCAGTGTCTACAGTATTAAATTCAGGTTTATTAACATGTAGAATAGCATTAAGTATTTCACATGAAAACTGCCACTGTCATATCCAGTTACACAGAAGCATATAAATCATGCAGGCTGATTAAAGTTCACCTGCTTCAGAATGGTGTTCTTCACCTCATATTAAATATATACTATAAGGACCCTTGTGATTTAGGTATAATGGTACAAAATCTGTATCTCTAATGCATTCTCCTCTTTTCTTTTGCAAAGATTGCTATGGTTAGGTTTACGAAAACCATGTATACAGTGCTTCTTGAAACATAAGTAAAACACAATTAGTTTAGCTAGCATTAGCTTGATACAGAATTTCTCTGTTCACCACCATATTATTACTGTTAACTTCAACAAATTACTATTTTAATTGTATTTTACTATGTCCTTATCTCAGTGTTTAATGCCTCACTGCTGCTTTATAGAATAATTCTTTATTAATTTGTTTTCTGTCCATAAAGAGTTAAATTCATTCTGCACTCATGTGTCATCTTATTAACAATGTTTGTTCCAGCCATTCTTGTGTCATAGGGAGATAAAGCCCTGACTATTGCCAAGGTGTCCTAGGTTTGATTAACAGCTGGGGAAGAAAAGAGGGATAGGCATTACCATCCTGGAAAGATGGCCAGTGATGTGTGTGTCTCCTGTGATGATTCCTGGTGGAGGCTAGATGTGTCCCCATTGAATACCTGCCCCTTGAACATAACCATGGATAAGAGAGGGAGGGGGGGATATGGGTAGCTAATAGGGAAACATGGCTTATTGAATGACAACAGCAACCTCCCAGGATGCCCTTAATATCTGCACTGGCTCAAGCTAAAAACTGATAATAGTTTAGGGGTGAACTGGACCAGCTGGTATGGGACACTGGGATGGTTGTCCAGATGAGGAAGGGGGTCAAAAAAAAAAAAAAAAAACAATGTTTCTTCCACTCACCTATTCATTAAATCTCTGACTTTCTGAGGTCTTGCTCCTTCAGGTCCATCTTAGTTTAGTGATGGTCTTTTACAGCTTTCCTGCCACCTTGTAGGTGTGTCCTCACAATACTTAATCCCACAAACCTGAGCAACCAAGTGCTCTAGATTGTGCGGAACACTCCACATTTAATATTGAAATTGGCCACTGTTTCACTATTCTGCAGGAACTGTATTGGCTCCACTTCAAGAGTTTTGACTGGCTCGTATACTGCAATTACAACCAATCAGCATTGTTGTATATGGACCAATCAACTGACTGCTCCTGAGGCAAAGGATGCCAATGACAAACACCACAGTTCATCCAATAACATGCCGGCAATAGTTTTTGCACCAATGCAATGCCTTCAAAAAGGGATTGCAGGGCACATGAAGATCACCTTTCTTTATCTAGCAGGCAGAGGATATTCATGATGTTTACTGTTGGACTGTTCATGAAGTGGAGGAAATGGATTCATCTTTGGTGAGACAAGTGCAGAATCAGATAACAACTGAAGGATGAATGTGAGTTGAAGTCTGCAACATGTTGGGAACAGAGATCAGGCATCCTAAAACCAACCATATCAAAAGGCTGAGATTTGTTTCTGCATGCTCTCTGACTTTGGTTGGAAGGAATTGTCCTTATGGTGCTGTTGCAGGGCTGTTGACTGCAGTTGTTTCCTGGAAATCTCATCCTAACTTTGGATTTCTGAATCCTGAAGTTTACTGTGGACATTGCTGCAGGTGCTTTGTTTCCTGTATTGGACAGAGGTAAGTAGCTAAATATGTACACTGTATTGTTCAAACAAGAGTAGGGTTTGCAGTAGTTGTTTATTTTTTCATGTTTTCTTTTATTTATGTATTGCCCTGCTAGACAGCGGTCCAGGGAAGTAAATACTGTATGAAGAAAATGCCAGAGAATTGTTATGACTAGGCTTGTTTAGACCCTCTGGCTGATAGCCTGGTACCAACCTATGAACCTTTTGACTATTCCCTACTTTTGACTCCATTGTTAGCTTTGTCCCTCTTACTCCCTCCTAGGATTGGTGTTTTTTGGAGAAAAGGTGGTAAAGTAGAGCTTTGTTTCAGAAAATGTTTACTTTACTTTCTCTTATTCTGTCAATGTTTCATGTTAATAGTAGTATAAGTGTCTCTGTCCCTGATTATTTTTGGATTTGTCTCTGATTTGTTGAGCTGTGAGACTGTTTAGTTCAGGCAGGAGTAGAGCTTGCAAAAGTTAGTGCTTGGCATTTGTATATTGACTAGTCCCTGCTATGAACTTTGAAAAGTTAGCTCTGTCCCTTTAAATCTCTCCTAAAGCTGGTGTAGAAAAGGTGGTGGATTGCAACCTTCTTGTTTCAGAAAATGCTTATTAATTCACATTCTTTTATTCTGTCAGTGTCTCAAGTTAATAGAAATAAGTGTCTCTATCCCTGATTTGTTGAGAGCTAATAATACATTTCATACGGCAGCATCCTGGGTCGAATATTGTTGTAATTCTGTTTTTTGTTAATCTTTAGTGTTAACCATTTATGTGTTGACTAGTCCCTGCTTCTGATTCCAAAAGTCAGCTCTGTTCCTTTTACTTCCTCCTACAACTGGTGATTTTTAGAGAAAATGTGATGAAGTATACCCTTGTTGTTTCAGAAAATGTTTATTAATTCAATCTCTTATTCCATCAATGTCTCAGGTTAATAGTAATATGTGTATTGAATAGACCCTACTTGTGACTCCAGTGTTAGCTCTGTCTCTTTTGCTCCCTCCTAAAACTGATTTTTTGAGAAAAGCGGGTTTTGGGAAATGTTTATTAATTCAGTCTCTTATTCTGTCGATGTCTCATGTTAATAGTAACATTTTAAGTGATTCTGAATGTCCTTTTTACTAAGACTTTAAATTAATTAGTCTTGTCACAACTACTAATTTAATGACTATAAAATGTTGGGTCCTGTAAGATGTGCTGAATAGCTACAATGCAGTTAGTAATGCCTCATGCTGAGATGATGGTAAAAAAGCCACAGCAGTGTGCATCTAAAGCATCTAAAGTATGATGGGATGTTGTATATTCATGCACGTAGTGTATACATGGAATTGTTTGTGTGATATGTAACAGATCTGTTTAGAAAATGTAAATACAGCAAGTGGCATTAATGAACATGTGATTTTAGTTTTTATTCTGTACAGAAGTACTGTTTCATATTTGCTTATGGTGTGGTTATGATTTTGCAGATATTAAATAAGTTTTGGCTATGACTCACAAGTATGTCTAATTTTACAAATGTTCAACTCGACTCCATGGCAATGGCTCATTTTTTTTGCAGTGCAAAAATAAGCTGTTCCATATTTTGATTGTCACATATTGCTAAAGTTTGTGTTCCACATTGGCCTCTTAAGAGGTTAAGACCTATGCCACAAACAGTCTTAGGGTCTACATCCGATCTCAGCTGCACCAGTTGAAGCCTAAGGTTTTCTTTCAAAAAATGCAGGAAGCTATGGTATATTAGTGGCCAAATGACTGATGTTCAGAACCTAGACACGGAATAGTTGATGGCATTTTATAATAGTGGTTTGACTCAAAGAAAAATAAGTGACTGCTGCAGTTTTGTTATGTTTTCTCCCTTCTCTGAATTTGTGAGATGGCAGAGTTTATATGTATATAGTTTAAGTTTACTCCCAAATTTTTATGTTCTGAGGCCTTCCAAGGTTTTATTTTATTTTATTTATTTATTTATTTATTTATTTTTTCTTGAGCTGAATAATCAAGTTAATTGAAAGAGATGTCATTACTGAAAGCAAAACTACAAAATGCTGTTTTGTTCCAGAACCGGTCTCTTTCCTCATATCCCTGCTTCCTGTGCACTTACTCCCTCAGACTCATTGAGGCCAGTCTGCCACTTTCAGTACATCTCTTCAGGGAAATAGGTGCTCACTGTCATTTGTAATAGTAACCATTTCATTGTATTTCTCTCACCTGTCTTCAAATGCCCGGTGTGGTGTGGAGCACAGCAATGCCAAGCTGCACTTACACATGCACAGGTGACATCTGCCAGACATCTATAAATAGAAACCAGATGCAATTAATTATGTGTTTTTGTCTATGTGTTCTTATTTTATTTTTTGAATGGCCATTTGCACAGGGTGGGGTGGTGCTTAGCAACGGTATCAGGTAACTTATTAATATATCTGAAGATATACTGGCTTTCTTACTATTCAAGTTGATAAATAGGTGAAGTCACCATCTACAGTGTTGTAGGTCCTGGGTTTGAGTCCCCAACAGTCCCCAACAGTCATACCTTTTTAAATTTATTGCTGTGGAAATGCGTGAGGTGAATAAAAGAGCGGTTTAATGTAAAAACAAATCTGTTACATTTGAAAAAGCTTCTCAGTGCTAAGCACTGCTTAAACATGGTTAACGGCTACTCCTGTTTGTGCTTTGCTAAGCTTTGCTAAAAAACAGTTGTGTGAGTTTACACAATGCTCAGCTCCACTAAGTGGGTTTGCACAATACTAAGCAATGTGGCACTTTTTTGAATGTTGCAGTATGACGTGTAAGGGTGGGAAAACAGCCTATATTAAGGGCAATAGGCAGAAATTCTGCAGCATTTGTTGAAGTTTTGTTAACCTGTCAATATACCTGGCAGTGTTCTTGAGCGAGCATACTTTCGGGTGCAGAGGTGACCTGTGCAGGAGTTCAAAGTGTTTGTTGGACTTCTGGTCTCTAGCTAAACACCTCGGCTGTTGCAGGGAGATTATCATGGCTCAGAATGTAAAATTGAAGCCTGGATTGGTTGGCCAGGGATCTTACCAGTGCTGCTGACATCCCCCGCACTGGTGAACAGTATAGTCACCATTATGTTGGCCTGAAGAGAGGGGACAGGGGAATCTTGGACTCCTGGGTCCAAGAGGCTAGGGATGGGCATGCCATGTACATTACTAAAATACAAGCTGAATCTGTGCAAAACTGGTATACATAATTGTGTGCTTCTCTTCCATCAGCTGCAGCTGAACTGGATCTCAACATCCAGTCTTATGCCGTGCGTCTGGCCAGGATGCGCCATGAGTGTGGAAAGTACAGATATTTTCTGATAGCTGTAGTGCAGTAATCCATAAACAATACCAATAACAATAAGCAATAAGGTGTAAATCAGGATTGTGGTTTGATTACTAATGTGCTGAAATAAGTGCAGTTGGGCTGTATTCACTGCATGTCTGTTTTAATGTTAAACGAGTAAAAGCAACCAAATACCAATAAAAAGAAAAGCCACTGAGGTAAATCAAAAGTCAGTTCCTCCAAATAGCGTACAAAGTATTTTATTTGACCGCTTTCGTAAATAACTTCTTCGGAATAAAAAAACACTGTTCAGACCACATTTAAATATAGCAATCAATTAATTAATGCTAATTAAACTAATAAGAACCATGTGTTATAACCATTACTAAAAACAATGATTTAAAAAAAGAAAGAAACCACTTTCTTTTTGTCAGTGACATGTAACTTGCGATGTTTTTAAAAACATTTTACATTAATACATTCATTTAACCCCGGTGGCCTATCAGATTTTAATTTTATTTGCCAGGTTGCTTCCCTTTGTTCTAAATAATTCTTAAGATCACCTCCCCTAGGATCCACAGGACAAACTTCTAAAATGGTGAATAAAAATTTTTTGTAAGAAATACAATCAATAGAATGTTTATACAAGGCGTTAGTCATGTCTTTACGTTTAATAGCATAGTTGTGTTCCTTGATACGTGTGCTAAGTTTCCTGGTAGTCATGCCAACGTAAAACGCAGGACATCCAGAACAAAAAGAAATGTACACCACGTTGGTAGTATTACAATTGACTAAACCAGGTACTTCGATAGTATAAGGAATGGAACACACATCTATATAAGGACTGACTAAAATAAATCTACATGCAGTACATCCATGACAACAATGCATGCCACGTTTGATGGATAAACTAATATTAGCTGTTTTTTTACCCTTTTCCAAAATGTTTTTCAAATTATATTCATTACGAAAGACACATTTTGGTTTCTCTCCCAAAATGGAAGAAATTTCAGGGTTACCTTTAATGATTTTCCAGTTGTTCTCCAGAATTGTAAACAAATCCTTACTATCTGCACTCATTTCAAAAGAACATGTTACAGTAGATTTAACTAACTTCGTGCAATGTGGAAATATTGAACCATTAGTATTATTACGTGGGCGGTTAAAATAGGAGGAAAATCCAGATAGCGTCTGTCAAAAATTCCTTTAGCTGTATTAACTAAAAAAGGAATATCATAACCTCTCTTAGAGAATAACTCAATAATAAAATCAAATTCAACAACTAAGTCCTCATCTCTAGTAGTCATTCGACTCGCCCGTATAAATTGCCCCTTTGGAATATTATTGATCATGTACTTTGGATGTCCACTAGAATGATGTAAATACCCATTTGTGAAGGTGTCTTTACGGTGTATATTACTCTGAAATTTACATTCAGTGTGATCCCACCATAAATGAATGTCTAAAAAATTAACAGCACTTCCAACATCCCCTTTTGTGAACTTCATATAATCAGAAAATGAATTTATGAAACCCATGAATTGGTCAACTGTGTCAGGTCCTCCTTGCAAAATGAAAACCAAATCGTCGATAAATCGACAATAAAATTTAACTTGGAATTTTTCTTTCAATAATGGTATTATTTCACTTTCCCACCAAGTCATGACAATATTGGCGTATGCCGGGGCAGCTGGAGAACCCATCGCTACACCTTTTGTCTGCTTGTAATACTGGTCACCAAACAAAAAGAAATTATTATCCAAAATAATTTCAAGAAATAAACAAATGGTATTGATGGTGGAGGTAGAAAAAATATGTTTCTGACATAAATAACTGCGGACTGCTTCTACTCCGTTGTCATGCGGAATGCATGTATAAAGCGACACTACATCAATAGTGAAAATAGTGTGAATTTTAACATCAAAGGAGAAATTATTTAAAAAATCACCTAATTTACTAAGGAAATGCCAAGAATCCTTGACATAAGAAGATTGAACTTCTAACAAGGGTCCTAACATGGAATCAATAATTAAAGCAATGCCTTCTGTAGCTGAATGGGGAGCGGAAACAATGGGCCTGAACGGAGGGTCTGATATGTTTTTATGGGTTTTCGGGATTCCGAAAATCACACCAATTTTTGGTTCAGAAATTACACAAAAATCATATAATTCAAATGCAATTTCTCCAGACATCAGACAATCATATAAAAAAGAGTGTATCTTTTTAAACTGACTATGTATAAAATGTAAAGGGACCTGTTCGTATTCAGATCTATTATTTAATAAATCCAACATACACTTTTTATATTTGTCCTGTGTCATAATAACAATATTAGACCCTTTATCGCTTTTCATAAATCTTATTCTTTCGGTCAATTTTTGTAAATCAAATAAGGCTGATCTTTCAATAAGTGTCAAATTATAATCCATATGTATATTCTTCCTACTAAGATGATTATTAACATCTTGAATACATTGCTCTTGAAATATTCTTAGGGTCTGATGTAAAGTAGGATTATAGGTAGAAGGTTTTACAAGACATTTATCATTTTGATTTATGTTATTAAACAGAGAGGTCAAATTTAACCTTCTTGTAAATTTCATAATATCTACCACTGTTTTACAGTAATTACCTCGATGCAAAGGTACAAAATTCAAACCTAACTTTAAAACCTTTAATTGAACTTCAGAAAAAACATAGTCTGTTAAATTTACAACATTGAATAAGTCCAAGTCTCTGTTTATGCTTCCTCCCCTGAGGACGTTGACCCCAAAAAAGTCCGGCTGCGCGTAAAAACAGTCTTCTTATGGTGGTTTCCCTGATTTCTTTTTGAAACAACAGCAGGTCCTGAATCAGATGGCAAATTACCCCTTGTGCTGTCGGTGGTAACAACATTGACTGTATCATCCACCATAGAATGGTCGTCAGAGATGTCATTATTAATAACTGATTTTCCTACGTTGTTGTTAACAGAAGTAGTAACACAAGTATCAGAATTACAAATCAAACTACTTCCGTACATGATCAATAATATTCCAAAGGGGCAATTTATATGGGCGAGTCGAATGACTACTAGAGATGTGGACTTAGTTGTTGAATTTGATTTTATTATTGAGTTATTCTCTAAGAGAGGTTATGATATTCCTTTTTTAGTTAATACAGCTAAAGGAATTTTTGACAGACGCTATACGGATTTTCCTCCTATTTTAACCGGCCCACGTAATAATACTAATGGTTCAATATTTCCACATTGCACGAAGTTAGTTAAATCTACTGTAACATGTTCTTTTGAAATGAGTGCAGATAGTAAGGATTTGTTTACAATTCTGGAGAACAACTGGAAAATCATTAAAGGTAACCCTGAAATTTCTTCCATTTTGGGAGAGAAACCAAAATGTGTTTTTCGTAATGAATATAATTTGAAAAACATTTTGGAAAAGGGTAAAAAAACAGCTAATATTAGTTTATCCATCAAACGTGGCATGCATTGTTGTCATGGATGTACTGCATGTAGATTTATTTTAGTCAGTCCTTATACAGATGTGTGTTCCATTCCTTATACTATCGAAGTACCTGGTTTAGTCAATTGTAATACTACCAACGTGGTGTACATTTCTTTTTGTTCTGGATGTCCTGCGTTTTACATTGGCATGACTACCAGGAAACTTAGCACACGTATCAAGGAACACAACTATGCTATTAAACGTAAAGACATGACTAACGCCTTGTATAAACATTCTATTGATTGTATTTCTTACAAAAAATTTTTATTCACCATTTTAGAAGTTTGTCCTGTGGATCCTAGGGGAGGTGATCTTAAGAATTATTTAGAACAAAGGGAAGCAACCTGGCAAATAAAATTAAAATCTGATAGGCCACCGGGGTTAAATGAATGTATTAATGTAAAATGTTTTTTAAAACATCGCAAGTTACATGTCACTGACAAAAAGAAAGTGGTTTCTTTCCTTTTTTTAAATCATTGTTTTTAGTAATGGTTATAACACATGGGTCTTATTAGTTTAATTAGCATTAATTAATTGATTGCTATATTTAAATGTGGTCTGAACAGTGTTTTTTTATTCTGAAGAAGTTATTTACGAAAGCGGTCAAATAAAATACTTTGTACGCTATTTGGAGGAACTGACTTTTGATTTACCTCAGTGGCTTTTCTTTTTATTGGTATTTGGTTGCTTTTACTCGTTTATTGGTTATTGTGTGGTGCCATGACTGAGGTAGGAGACGATCCATTGATGAATGTTACCATTCATCCTACACCTACCAGCGGTGATAGTAATTTGAACAGTTTAAACAATTTGCTTGTTTCTACTTTGATCGATATCAAAAGTTCTCTGAAGTTTCTTGTTGAAAACGCTACTAAAAAATCTTGTAAGCCTATTAATCATGGTTCAAGCTCGCCAGCGGATCTCTATGAGGAAATGGACACCGTAATCAATTTGGGCGGTATGGTAGATGCTGAAGCGGCCAGTGATGACGTCGCTGTTCGTGGTGATGGTATGCATTTACACGCCAACAATTCAGACGGATCAACCATAGATGAACTGCTCATTTTGTCCGAAAATCCTTTTGGAGGTAACATACTGCATCAGAAAGAAATACATGATGACTTTTTTGGGGCACAACAAGAACATTTACTGCGTCTTCTAAAAAGGTACAGGTCCATTAACATCGAGAACTGTTATTTTATGCGATGCATAGAGTTAAACATTATACCGAAGGGTCTAATGTTTTTTAAGTGTCCTAATGGTGTAAATGTTAACAGCCCGTTCTTTCAACATTTAGTGAATTTTTTCACTGAGTCTGGGATTTGTTTTTTGAGGTTGTTAATCGACAATAATAAACAAAAGCTGACCGATTTGAAAAAGGAAATTGTTGATTTAGAACAACGTTTAAAGACTGCTGTGTCTTTACAAAAGTTTGACACTTTAATGCATCAATTTTCTAGTGAATTAGAGAAACACTCAAAAGAAGTAACTGTTCGTAAACAGCAAAAAATATCCCGTGATTTATCTTCGTTTAAAAGTAGGACTGCCTTTAACCATTTTGTTAACAACACAAAAAATTCAGTTTTAAAGGACAAACATGGTTCTACTTTTGTTTCTAATAAGAAACCTTACAATTTTGGCACAGGTTCGACTGTTATTGGGAACCAAACTGTAACTTTTAGAGATAGGTTATTGAATGGGTCTAATGCACGGACTTCTAACGGAAGTAGTTTGATTTGTAATTCTGATACTTGTGTTACTACTTCTGTTAACAACAACATAGGAAAATCAGTTATTAATAATGACATCTCTGACGACCATTCTATGGTGGATGATACAGTCAATGTTGTTACCACCGACAGCACAAGGGGTAATTTGCCATCTGATTCAGGACCTGCTGTTGTTTCAAAAAGAAATCAGGGAAACCACCATAAGAAGACTGTTTTTACGCGCAGCCGGACTTTTTTGGGGTCAACGTCCTCAGGGGAGGAAGCATAAACAGAGACTTGGACTTATTCAATGTTGTAAATTTAACAGACTATGTTTTTTCTGAAGTTCAATTAAAGGTTTTAAAGTTAGGTTTGAATTTTGTACCTTTGCATCGAGGTAATTACTGTAAAACAGTGGTAGATATTATGAAATTTACAAGAAGGTTAAATTTGACCTATCTGTTTAATAACATAAATCAAAATGATAAATGTCTTGTAAAACCTTCTACCTATAATCCTACTTTACATCAGACCCTAAGAATATTTCAAGAGCAATGTATTCAAGATGTTAATAATCATCTTAGTAGGAAGAATATACATATGGATTATAATTTGACACTTATTGAAAGATCAGCCTTATTTGATTTACAAAAATTGACCGAAAGAATAAGATTTATGAAAAGCGATAAAGGGTCTAATATTGTTATTATGACACAGGACAAATATAAAAAGTGTATGTTGGATTTATTAAATAATAGATCTGAATACGAACAGGTCCCTTTACATTTTATACATAGTCAGTTTAAAAAGATACACTCTTTTTTATATGATTGTCTAATGTCTGGAGAAATTGCATTTGAATTATATGATTTTTGTGTAATTTCTGAACCAAAAATTGGTGTGATTTTCAGAATCCCGAAAACCCATAAAAACATATCAGACCCTCCGTTCAGGCCCATTGTTTCCGCTCCCCATTCAGCTACAGAAGGCATTGCTTTAATTATTGATTCCATGTTAGGACCCTTGTTAGAAGTTCAATCTTCTTATGTCAAGGATTCTTGGCATTTCCTTATTAAATTAGGTGATTTTTTAAATAATTTCTCCTTTGATGTTAAAATTCACACTATTTTCACTATTGATGTAGTGTCGCTTTATACATGCATTCCGCATGACAACGGAGTAGAAGCAGTCCGCAGTTATTTATGTCAGAAACATATTTTTTCTACCTCCACCATCAATACCATTTGTTTATTTCTTGAAATTATTTTGGATAATAATTTCTTTTTGTTTGGTGACCAGTATTACAAGCAGACAAAAGGTGTAGCGATGGGTTCTCCAGCTGCCCCGGCATACGCCAATATTGTCATGACTTGGTGGGAAAGTGAAATAATACCATTATTGAAAGAAAAATTCCAAGTTAAATTTTATTGTCGATTTATCGACGATTTGGTTTTCATTTTGCAAGGAGGACCTGACACAGTTGACCAATTCATGGGTTTCATAAATTCATTTTCTGATTATTTGAAGTTCACAAAAGGGGATGTTGGAAGTGCTGTTAATTTTTTAGACATTCATTTATGGTGGGATCACACTGAATGTAAATTTCAGAGTAATATACACCGTAAAGACACCTTCACAAATGGGTATTTACATCATTCTAGTGGACATCCAAAGTACATGATCAATAATATTCCAAAGGGGCAATTTATACGGGCGAGTCGAATGACTACTAGAGATGAGGACTTAGTTGTTGAATTTGATTTTATTATTGAGTTATTCTCTAAGAGAGGTTATGATATTCCTTTTTTAGTTAATACAGCTAAAGGAATTTTTGACAGACGCTATACGGATTTTCCTCCTATTTTAACCGGCCCACGTAATAATACTAATGGTTCAATATTTCCACATTGCACGAAGTTAGTTAAATCTACTGTAACATGTTCTTTTGAAATGAGTGCAGATAGTAAGGATTTGTTTACAATTCTGGAGAACAACTGGAAAATCATTAAAGGTAACCCTGAAATTTCTTCCATTTTGGGAGAGAAACCAAAATGTGTTTTTCGTAATGAATATAATTTGAAAAACATTTTGGAAAAGGGTAAAAAAACAGCTAATATTAGTTTATCCATCAAACGTGGCATGCATTGTTGTCATGGATGTACTGCATGTAGATTTATTTTAGTCAGTCCTTATATAGATGTGTGTTCCATTCCTTATACTATCGAAGTACCTGGTTTAGTCAATTGTAATACTACCAACGTGGTGTACATTTCTTTTTGTTCTGGATGTCCTGCGTTTTACGTTGGCATGACTACCAGGAAACTTAGCACACGTATCAAGGAACACAACTATGCTATTAAACGTAAAGACATGACTAACGCCTTGTATAAACATTCTATTGATTGTATTTCTTACAAAAAATTTTTATTCACCATTTTAGAAGTTTGTCCTGTGGATCCTAGGGGAGGTGATCTTAAGAATTATTTAGAACAAAGGGAAGCAACCTGGCAAATAAAATTAAAATCTGATAGGCCACCGGGGTTAAATGAATGTATTAATGTAAAATGTTTTTAAAAACATCGCAAGTTACATGTCACTGACAAAAAGAAAGCGGTTTCTTTCTTTTTTTAAATCATTGTTTTTAGTAATGGTTATAACACATGGTTCTTATTAGTTTAATTAGCATTAATTAATTGATTGCTATATTTAAATGTGGTCTGAACAGTGTTTTTTTATTCTGAAGAAGTTATTTACGAAAGCGGTCAAATAAAATACTTTGTACGCTATTTGGAGGAACTGACTTTTGATTTACCTCAGTGGCTTTTCTTTTTATCTGTTTTAATGTTGCTGCAGTCAACTGTAAAACTAAAATAAATACAAAATGCAAAAGTAATTGTCTGATAAATGTATTGCACAACTCATAGTATGGTTCAGGGCTGTCTGTAGCCTACTTTCACTCACATAATGCTCTGTATTCCTCCCACTCCAGGAACAAGGTATAAGGGTAAGGTAGCCCATGTTCTGGGCAGATATCATGTGTGTAGTTTACAGATTCTAAGGACCAGTAACCATAAAAGTGTAAAGCAGAATTGTGGTTTCTTAAGAATATGTTGTAATAAGTGCAGCAGGGCTGTATTCATTGCATGTCTGTTCTAATGTTGCTGCAGTGAACTGTAAAACTGAAATAAATTAAGGATGCAAAAGTAATTGCCTGATAAATGTACTGCACAATCCACAATACGGTTCTGGGCTGTTTGCAGCCCACTTTCACTCACATAATGATCTCTTTTCCTCTAACTCCAGGAACAGTCTATATGGGAAGGTAGCCCACATTCTGAGCCGAAATCATGTGTATACTTCACAAATTCTAAGGAGCAATAACAATAAATTGTAAAGCAGGATTGTGGTTTCTTAAGAATATGTTAAAATAAGTGCAATAGGGCTGTATTCATTGCATGTCTATTTTAATTCCACTGCAGCTGATTTTTATATAATGTGCACATGTCCCCTGCAGTCACAACTTTTGAGTTCTACTCCCATGCATGCCAACTAATACATGATGGCTGTCTAGTCTACTTAATGTACACAAACAAACCTCTCACCTGTCACAATTTTTCGTAATGTAATGAGAACTGCCCAATCTGTCTAGTCCATGATTAGCAGATAAATGATTACCTGGAATGCAATGTATATGCAAATCCATTTACAGAACACCTTGGTAATTATATACATGCACATTATGTGAAACAGTTCTGTATAGATGTGTACCTGCATTTATCAGTGCTTGTCCCATACTGTCCCATGCTAACAGCTTGAGAGGTATGTGCGTGCTACATCATCTATAGAAGAATTTGAGCCACTGAACTCACAATTGACACTGCATGCCTGTAGAAGCTTGTATTAGTAGTCTGTGTATTAATATCATCTGTGACTTCACTAATGGTATGTTTCTCCCCACATCTTCTTTAATTTATTAATATTATTTATTATTATGATTAATATTAATATATTCTGTTAAACTAACTGTTTTGTTGGTGTTATGGGTTATTTCATTCTGGTTTTCTTTTAACATACTTACTGTTATGTTATTTATTGTTGCGTTCCACATAATATACATTAACATATCTTTGGATTAATCAATAGTATGTTCCATTATGTTAATACTAAAATTGGTTTGGTTATTACGAACCTTAACTTATCTTTATAGCTAATTTATTACAGCGCGAGAAGGAAGGCCGGTTCCAGGTGATACACCTACCATGACTCCTCTGGCTGTGGCACCTGGGCCCAGCACATCTGGGATGCAGCCTGGTGATGTCTCAGATGTGTTGTGCCTTTACTCACTACCTGTAGTTTCAGGTAGTTCCAAACCTCAGAACGGGGCTCATGCCCCCTCTGAGAGTGGTGGTGAAGGAGGTGTTGTCACCAGTGATGAACTACCAGATTTGATGTTGATGCATGGGATTGTGTTCCATGGTTTTGGACACTGCCTGCTCTGGATGGGGAGCATGGTGGCCCCCTGGTGGGGCAGACTCACCCTGGAGCCCAGCATCCACCACTGCCACCCCAGGGGCAGTGAAGGAACAGTGCTGACATTCCCATGGGTATGGACTTGAGTGTTGCTGCTACCATGTGGAGGTACTTGAGACTGGGATTCCACAACACCCTCCCCATCCAATGTCTTCACCCCCCCTCTTGTGTCACACACCACATCACACCTGTTTGCTGTCTTGTCTGTCTTGTCTGTCTGTAAAAGCTTCCTCACCTTTCCAACTTTTCCCACACATACCTATATCTCTTACCTAACATCCCAATCTCACCTTAAAAAAATGGGCACCTGTCGCAAAAAAAAAAAAATATATATATAGTCATGTACATAGCTCTCCATTTTGCACGTGTCCACCAGACACACATAATTTTAACCATTTGGCTTGACAATGCAGTTATGTTGTCCTCACCTCTGTCTCTGTCAAAGTACACAGCTGTTGGAAGTGGATAGCTATGGGTCTTCCCTGCACTCTTCCTGCACATACCTACCTATGTTTTCCCCCCTGATTGCACCTTATGTCACCACTGTCCTATCTCTCCTTTTTTCTTTTCTTTAAAGATATTTTACGAGACACTGCTTGACACAGAGAGTGGCACAGCACTGCTAAACTCAGCTAAACAGAGCTATATTGATATATGTGTGTTTTAAATGATAATAAACATGTACAAAATAAACACCTGTCCCTTATTTTAAACCCAAGACCATCGCACCTGCAGAACACTGCATTAACCTGCCACGCCACCCAGCTGCTAATAAAAAGAGGTGGTTTAAGCAAAACTTAGTGATTGCAAGTTACCATAATTAAGTGTATGCAAACACAGCTGAACACCACACCACATTGTACAAACTTGCTGAAAAAGTAATGGAAAAACTGGGAGTGCAATTTCTAGTCTGGTACAGGACTACACCAGTAGAAATCCAGACAAACATTAATGAATGTAACTGAGGTTTCTAATATCAGGTAAATGGGCACTTTTAACAACAACTTGTACAAGTACCCCTGCTAAAACATTAATGGCAAAATACATGTTCAACTGGGAATCTGGTAGAGAGATACATCCCTATAAAGCCAGGCACATAACAATGGATATAATGGAGGTATAAAACCACACATGATCTAATAAATTGAACACTTAGATAATAAAATAAATAATATTAATATTAATATTTAAATAATTAAATAAAACAGTCCAAAAACAACTGTAAAACAACTAAGTGCTTTCATTCCTACAATGGAACTTCTTCAGGCCAGGTTGCAACAATTGTAACTTTATTAAATGCATTTAATTAGCATCACATGACCCTTTCTTGATCAATGATTTAACCCTTTTCTTTTCAGGACCACTTTGTAATTTTCCCTTTCATTCAAATCTGGGAAATTACAAGCATTTAATTTTACCTGCCAACAATATTCCTTCCAATCTAATTCATCTTCTGTGTCTAACCTGTGTTTACATTTTAATACTTGCTCTATTACAAAAAAAACTAAAACTAACTTTCTTTATCCATCTTATGCTTAGGCCAGACATGTTTTGCTAAACCATTATTTGTTTCTTCTATCTCTACTGCCCTTAAATGTTCATACATTCTTTTACATAACTCCTTACTGGTTCTACCTATATAAAAAGCTGGACATGGTCCACATAACGCAACATAGACTGCATATTTTGATCTGCAACTATACTCAATATGTAATTTAATTGTATAATTCCTAGCTGCTAACTATATTTGATCATTTTCTAAAACAAAAGGCCACAATTTGCATTTACTACACTTAAACATCCAATTTTTGCTCCTACTTCATATATTTTTGCACTACTTTTAATAAAAATATTCTTTTAAATTGTTTCCTCTTTTAAAAACAAAAATTGGACTATCTCCTACTATATATCGCTTGCTTTCAAAATTCATCAAACATTTCCAATTACTTTTAATTATTGATTTTATACTAACTTCATCTACTGAATTTTGTAATACACAGGCTAATGCATCATTATTAACTTAACTTCTTGACCATTTCCTTTTCTCTCATTATTAATTTCCTCTATAACTTTTTTTACTAACTCATTAGGATATCCCCCTATTAAAAAATCTTGCTTCCATTTGCTCACATTCTGTATTAAAAAATACATATCCTCTGTCAATTCACTTAACCTTAAAAACTCTCCTTTCACTATATTTCTTTTTAAACTTTTATTATACATACTATTGAATTTAAATAACTATTACTCTCTATCTTTTTTTAGCTATTCTAACTTTTAACTTGTTGGCAGATTTGTAAACTACTAGGTACAAAAACTGAATATCATTCTTTTCATATTTATATGTGAAATTCAAATAATCTGTGACATCATTTAAATAAAGCAAAATTTCCAATAAAATGTCTTCATCACCATTCCATAAAAAATCATTGATAAAACGCTTATAAAATATTACCTTTTCAAAATACTTAGAAATAAAAACAAATTCCTTTTCTCAGCATATCATAAATATATTTGCATAGATGGAGCCATAGCTGCCCCCATAGCTACACCATTCCTTTGCTTATATATTTCATTTTCAAAACTAAAATAGTTAGAACTTAAAATTACATCCAAAATTTCAGTCAACAGCCTGATATCTTTGCATGAAAACATATATCATGATATTTCCACATAGAACCCTTCCAGAAATCACATTTAAATAAATACACATACATAAATTGTTATATATGAAACACAGTTATACAAAATTCTATTGTTTTACTTCATATAAAATACAATAAAGTATGAAACAGCATTATTGCAATCAATGAACAAAGAAATATGAGTGATTACAAAGAAAAAAAAATAAAGTGGCTGCTACTTAACCAATCCATAAATCACCAAACCTGAATGAAAATAACAATGAACTCTGCTTAATACATTTTATATTAGGCTTGAGAGATCAATTTTGATAATGTGTTAGCACAGGTAATATAGGCAACACTTATAAATGTTTGAACTCATTATTTCCTCTAGCCATGTAAAAGCAAACTAAAGCACAGTTATCTGAAACCTTGGATAGCCTATTTATAAAAAAATGATTAAAAAAACATAATATGCAAAACATCTATCTAAGGTAGTTACAGTACAGGAAATATAATTTGTCAATGTCTATGCAGAAGAATATAACTGAATTTAGAATCCAATATATTTCCAAATGGACATTGCTTCTAAAAAATTATATATCTAGAAATAGAATCTATGGAATAGTTTCAAAAACATGGTTTGGGCTTGACAAGATGACTGCCATATACAAAAAAGGTAAACTCATTTAAATAAGTGACAGGCTTTTCCCCGTTGGTTAGTAAGTAAAAGAAACACATCTACTCATTCATCAATATGCTAATTAGGTATTTTTCAGCCAATGAAATTCATCCACTCCATCCAATCAGGAAACTCATGTTTCTAGTCAATTATAAGGAATGCCCCTTCCTTTGCTGTAAAACTATGCATGGATAGAGAGATAGACAGAATGATAGATAGATAGATAGATAGATAGATAGATAGATAGATAGATAGATAGATAGATAATTTAGTACCACTAAATGACTTGTTAACATGGATCTTACCGGATCTGACAAGCTGATTGATGAAAGCTCCTATATAAATAAAACTCATTTGAGAAACATTGCAGGAAAATAGCATTTATTGAAACTTGATTTTTCATTTTTATTTGTTATAACTTGTTAATTCCCTTACCAAGGGACCTAATAACATCAAGAGCTAAAACATTCTTGGAGCCCTTCTCTTCCCTCAAGCTAATCCCTTTAAATTTCTGAGTCTGTTCATCTTGTCTACAGCCTTCTTGTGGCAATAGGCTGGTTTAGTATAAACAGGGTGACCTCCACTATTTAGGGCCTGTAGCTTTATTTCTTAATACATTATATGCTAATGCACCCACATAAATGTCAAATCAAAGATCACTATCATATCACAAACAAAATTCATTAATACTCCTTAAGCTCAGGATCAAGCAAGGCTCTCTAGTTAAAAATTAATTTATGTTCTTTTAGACAGACTCTTTCTTGCCTAAGCAATTATCTGTCAATCCTCTGGAACAAAGACATGAGGATTAGGTTGTTTAGGACTAGTCCAGAGATGTATGTAGCTCGATCATGCTACCAGCAAAAGTAAAGTGCAATCAACATCATATGTAAATGACTGCCCCCAGCCAACCCTAGGTTATTCATTTAAAAGTATCCAGTTCCTCTACCTTGTTAACATATCTCTTCACACTCACCTGAATTATCTCACTTCTCCTAGTAGTGGTTAACATTGACTCTAACCCTGGGCCAAGACAAACTAAAATTGTTTCTCAAATATTAGACTACACTTGTGCAACTCACTCTCGTGTACACTCATTAATGTGAAAAGCATCAAAAACAAATTAGTGCAATCCTCAAAACCCACTCACCATTTATTGTTTCAAACTCAGAATCTTGCCTAAAAATGACCAGCCCCATATTTGTTTGTCACTTCTTCATTATATATATATATACATACTTATTTGATGCCCGTCCATGACTCAGACAAGAAGGTGGCAGAATACTAATGAACAAATGCCACCATGACAGCTCTTTATAATTCAGGGCCAGACTTTCATCTCTTCATGATCCTGACTAGCTTTTTGCAAAACTGATCTCCAAAAACCACCATTCATCTTTACATTTCCATTACATAGTTAACACTTCCTTCTTCCATTGCAAATTTCTAAACATTATACCTAAATGTACTAGACTTCAACATACCCAACTGTCAAATTCTCATATAGGTTCTTCATCACAAGATGTCACTGGCTTTCTTGCTGACTTCAGACTACTCCAGATTATACATGAGCCAACAAGGCCAAATACACTCTCTAACCAACCTTCTTTCTTAGACCTGATAATTACATCTCACCAAAATAGCATTTTCCCATAACCATCAGCCCTCTCTCATTTAGTGACTTCTGCTCATTATTCTTCAGTACAAAAAACTTCAGTCTTCAACTCCAGCCGAGGCCAATCTGCTACAGACCTAAATCTTTAAAAATATCTCCAGTCTCCTTGCTCACCTATTGGATCTCTAATCTCCAAGCCCTAGTGCAATTTTAGGATGATGGCTGACCAAATTGGAAAAATAACCCAACATTAGAGAACAGGGATTAATAAATTTCCTTATGTAATCTTACCAAATAAGCAAATCAGAGACACAAAAGAAAACAGACAACATCCAAACAAACTTCCTGCAGCACTTACTCAAATGATTCTAGCATGAAGTGAACAACTGACAAGGCAGAGGACTGCAACCTCAAACCACTGTGCAAGTTCCCTCTTAATGTACCTGAGGTAAGTTCATACCCATTGATTTCCACAAGGAGATTTGCAACACTGATTATTTCCAAAAGAACAAAAAAAAAACACTACCTCTAATAATCTCTAGTATCCATGACAGAAAAGATACTAGATAAACTCATTTACAACCTACTTATACTTACCTAGAAAAGTATCACCCTGTCTCCAAGTAACAGCAGGTATTCAGCTCAGGCTGACACTGACAGATGACATCTTGATCAGCATGAATAGACATAGATTCTAACAGGAGACACTTTTATTGACTTAATCTAAGCATTTTACACCACTTATCACATTATCTTTCTTTCTTACCTTGTTGATATAGGAATCAGTTCACTGGCCACACAGTGGTTCAGATGTGTTTTTAGAAAGAGTGCCTTCATAGTTGAAATCAGTTTCTGATATATTCACAGATATACTCTATTCACTCTGTTGAAGCATGGTGCTCTTTACTGGCTCCACTCCTACTCTCTATACTTGTAAACAAACTACCATTTGACCTTCCATGGTTATAACTCATTTTATATGCTGATGACATGGGTTTGCATAGATCAAGCCCTAAGCTGAAAGCTATACAAACTCAGTTTCAGCTAATCCTGCTACAACTAAGTCACTCACAAATAAAAAGATCATGCTCAATCCTAAAAAACTAAAACCATGATATTTTGGCAAGCAAAAGGCTTCTTAAATTCTCTAACTCTTTCCATATCTAAGATAAGTTCAACATTCCATTGAGACCAGATCCTAAACAAGAAACCTGTTTAGATCAATCACTTAACTTTTATAGGCACAGTGAAAGGGTCAGTACTAAAATTAAATGCCTCTTCTTCTGGACACAATATTTAGTTTCACTCTCCAATATCAAAAGTCACCATATGGAAAAGAATGCTATTTACAAAGATTACAGCTTATCAATATTTACTATAGCCTCCAACAGAAACATCACAACAGTACAGACTCTTTCCAACAAAATTTGCTACTTCATAACTAACTCCTCTTTGCTGTGAACATCAGTGTGATACGCACTTTACAAAACAAAATCCCTCCCATCACAAGTTGAGCAAGTCCCAGAATAGTCACTCTCCTCTATACAGTTAGTATACCAAGAAACTACTTACCTGTCTCAATGATAGTCATTACTTTTACCCCCACTTATAACTTTGGGATACGGTCCACCTTTGCATCAACACTTTAGATGCCCTCAACTCAGATTCATTGCTTAGACAACAGCTTCTTGGTAATTGCACCTACACTCTGGCCATCACTCCAACCTTACTTCATAGGGATTATCACATACATCAAATTTCAACCTCAAGTCTTGCAGTTTCTTCTTAAAAATACATATGTACATGTCACTTAACATTATCTTCTGAATTCTTAACCTTTCGGTCATAGAGCTCTTAATTCTTATTTCTATTTAGTCTTGCAGATACATATTATGAAGATATGCATGTAGCACTACCACTAAAACCATAGTCTTACTTTATGTCTGACTCATGTAGTAGATTTACATTTGCTTACAGTGATGATTATTGCTCGCTCTTGACAAATACTATCTTAATTTTTAAAATATTGGTGTTGTATTAGTGATGTATATACTGTTATTTTCATTTTTTAAAATATTGGTATTGCATTATTCTTGTTGCAAATTGCATTCAGGACTGAGACTACATTAGGTCAAGATTTTAATCAGTGCTCCACCCTGATTAACATAAGTGAATGAACGAATAAATAAATAAACAAATAAGCAGCATAATGGAAGTGAGACTCACTGTGAAAGTAAATAATGGTAAATAACTTGACAGAGTGATATGGTGGTGAGTAGCATTGATCGTTGAATCTGTACACCATCATTTATTGGTGAGCAGAGAACTAGCCATGCCAACATACTAGGAGTTACATGTATGTTAGCTGATCACCCTACATTACTGGTATGTTGACACTCTCCACATCACAAATGGCTCCATCTTTGGATGACCTACTGTCATCTCCATAACAGGTACATAGTTGAATGCTATCGTGTGGACTGAGACACTATACAGAATCTATCGTGGACATAGATACCATATGGGACCCTCTAGACATTTGTCATCCTTATATGGAATCCAATGAGATATATGGAATACCTATCCCTGCGAACATTAAGGTGTGTGCAACAGGATCTTTTCAGTGACCATCAGGTGACAGTATTAGTAATTATAAAAGAACAAATATGCACTTTATTTTTAACCTTATGACACTTCAGTTTGTTTAGTAACATATTCATGGATGAAATCAAGGAACGATTTAACCAGAACTTTGGATTGCTAAGAGAGTAAAGGGCCTCTGAATTGAGTTTATGATTGGGTACTTTACTGTAGTTCATAATGTTTTCTAACATTCTTATAATTTTTTAGGACTCTGAAAATAAGATAGAACATCATCAATAAAGGTGGCAATATGGAAAGTTTGATAATGAAACTTAATTACCTGTACATTTTTTTATTTTTTAGAATTTTTGCAAACAACGGTTCCAATCAAAAACAAACATATAGGAAAACAAAGGCCAGACACTCAAAGCTGTTTGTTTGCAAAAAAAAAAAAAAAAAGCACTACTTGGAAGCTCTGTCATGTAGAACTTTAATATGCTTTTCTATAGTCCATGTGAAAACCAAAATTTCTGAACAAAGAAAAATGCACAAACTCAGTCAAATGCTTTACTGGCAGCTAGAGAGAAAAAATACTTAGTCATTCTTATTTGCATTATGATGAAGAAGTAATTCTAATATAATTTTATTGTCTCGCACTTGTCTGCATTTCACGAATCCTGACTGGAAACCAGAAATTATTTGGTTTGTTAACATATCCAATCTAGCTAGAATGACTTCACAGATTCGCAGATTAGTATTAGGCTAATTGCTCTTGAAGGGCATTTTAAGCCTAGCCAATTACCCCATGTGAGAATTAAATCCTGCACCTTGTGTATGTCAAGTAAACATTGTACCCATTATGCCAACCTCGCACCCTGATCCTAAGCCTGATCAGAGAGATAGGGTATTATTTTATAATACATTGAAAGGCTGAACTATGTTTCAAGATAAATATTTTGGATGGGTGACATACTATAATTTATATAGTTAATACATTTAAGTAACAAGGGAGGTAAATGACAACTCATTATTTTTTTGTAAAGAGAATCCAGCTCCAGGGCCTGCCTAGGTTTAAGAGTAATAATAATAATAATAATAATAATAATAATAATAATACCTATTTGTTAACAAGGTAGACTTCACTGGACACACAGTTCCTTTTCAGGGGTGACCCGGGACCAATGTCTAGTTAAGTCACTTGCACAAGGTTACATAGCAGGCATACTAGGGCTGAGGGAATCAACCACTGTAGATATTTCATTAATTAATTAATTAGAAAAAATCATTACTTAACAAATTAATTTTGTTTTCTCCAAGACACTTGGGGTAAAGTGTTGCTGAAATTGTGTAATGGTACACATGCTTATATGTAAGTTATTGCAGACACACAAATGCACACAGTATCCTAAATACATCGAGGGTGAGTATGAAGCATTTAATAATTGTTAACTTAGACAATATTATTTGACGCGAGGAAAAATATTTTCTGGATAAGTGACAGTGAGAAAGTAGGAAAACTAATGCCCTACTCATTGGGTTATAGTGTCAAATAAGGATCAAAACGATCTGGCAGTAATATGATAACAAGTTGATTATCTTGATTTCAGTACACTGTTTATCTAAGAGAAGATCATGAGTCAAACTCATATTCCCTAGACTTACATCATGTTCATTAAACATGCAGATATTGTGAAAGAAATCTTTGGAAATGTTATATGTATTAGAGTAAGGTGTGTAAAAGGAGACTAAAGTCATGGGGTAGGGTAATAGAACGCCTGGAAATCTTATCATGGTTGCTTTGAAGCTGATGCAGTTATTGACATCCGTCTCAATTCAGAGTCAGCAACCATTGTTTCTGTGGTTCACCTCCTCAATAGTGCACCTATGGTAATGATGGCTTTATGTACTGCTCAAGATACATCTGTACATTAGGCACCAGTGGTTGTCATCAAAGACAAACAGATCAAAACATTATATATTATTATCAGGCCATTTCACCCTTAAAATAAGTCTTTCTTGCCTTCAGCTTTCCTACTTGAAATGTTCACAGGAAGACAATGTGAAAAAGGAAGATAACGGCTCACCTGCAAAGTCCCCCAGAGCTGTTCTGACAAGATCACTGACCCCCTGCATTCCCTCCTGACAACCTCTAATGTATGGGCATTGTGTAGATCATATGTTGGGGGGGGGGCTGACAAGAAGGCCTCTTGTCATCCCTGCACCAGATATTACAGATGGCTTTCAAATTTACTCAGAAATTATGCTGGTAGTTAAGATACTGGTCAGCATTTAAAAGTTTGTCTTCATTGCCGCCTCTGAGAGTCCAGATGTTACAGCTCCAATATCAAACAAAGCAGATCCTGTCTTGTTCCCTCCCTGAGAATGGAGTTTTTTGTCAGAGGCCTATAAGCTAGATATTTTGGTGACAGTTTATTTATTTTATATTTGTTTACTGGGAAAGTCTGATTTGGAATGAAGTCAATTTTCAGTGTAGGCCCAGGGAGAAGCACTCCAGATGCATGTCTGCTGCTCTGAAGAAGGTTTGTGCATCTTAGAGCTCAACAGTCCATCTGGCAGATAGGGAGTCCAGAGCTGGGCCACTTAGCATACATATGCATCTTACATGCCCTCCTTCAAGACCCTTAATTAACTGCAACACATAATAAACATATGCATCTTACATGTTCTCCTTGACTGTCGCAGACTTGCACTTAATAGAATTTCAATGAGATGTGTTTGAAAAAGTGCAAGAAATCATCAGCCTGCTCTTGGTGGACCTGTCATAGAAAAGTTACTCTCACAATCTAGAATGATATCCACCATACTAAACTCAATGGTATACATCTTCAAACACCACTGAAGGTTCCACCATAGTTGTGTGATCCAGCTCAGTTGTTCCATACCACTAATGTCTCTGATTGAACAACTTTTTATGGGGATGCCAAACTGACCTTTATGAATGTACCATTCCAGGGACCAGAAATATTCAGGCCAAAACCAGAGGCACATATGAAGAACCTGGAAAATGGACTATGGCTGTAAAGTTAAATTTCAATCTCCTTGGTGTATGTTTATTAAACTGCAGAGCAGCCCTCATCAACTGTGGTTTAAGTGTGGGTAGAACAACAAAAACAGCAATCATAAAACAGCACTAGCAAACAAGTGAATTTTGGAAGAGGTGACGGGCCCCAAGGCAGAGGCTCTCCACAATCATTAAATAGCCCTTGGTTTGCGAATTCGTGGTCATCAGCATTGTTGATACCTTATCACGTTGCTTCCATCTGGTGGCAATTTGAGGCTAATTGTGGCTAATTTTGCATGTGTCTGTAAGCTTGGAGAACTATCATCTAGGGCATGTGAGTGAGTGATATCCAGGTAACATATTGCCATTCTTTTTCACCTCATTTTCCTTCTTCCCTCTTCCCCTACCATTATAAATGGACTATCATGTCAAAGTAAACAGAAAAGCAAAAGCAGAGATCTTAAGGCTCTTAAACAAAATCACTATCTTAGAGGCCCCAGCAGATGAGATAGGATCTGAATATTACTTTTAATTCAGTTTAGTATAAAAAAACAAAGGATTTCAGGTCAATAATGGACTTAAAAGACCTAAATGCATTCATTCCAAAACAAACCATCCAAATGGTTTCAACGCACATAGCCTGTCCTTTCATTGCAAGAAACAGACTAAGTATGCTGTTTGGATCTCTGGGACACTACCTTCATATAAATCTCACAAGGAATCTTGTAGGTGTAGAACAGAGCATGTGTGCTGTATCTTTAAGAAGAATTTCAAAGACCGAACATGCATATAAATAGCAGGCACGTATTAGCTTCAGTGCCATTTTAAGAGTGCAGCCAGAGAGTAAGCATGTATGAATGTAATAGCTAGTTTGTATAGAAGTTTACCTAAGTTAAAGTTATTAAGCCTCAATCTTGATGTGTTTGTGCATAATAAAGCTGCTTGAACAGAACCCACAAAGTCTTGTCTATTACATCCTGACTAGACAAGCGACATGCTGTCAGAACTGGGATTCCAGAGACTGCTTTCCAGAGCTAAGAGATGCAGAGTTAATACTTAAGGTAAACTAAGAGAAACGAGCACGAAAAAGGGCCAGAAAAGAAACAAAGGTAATGAAAACATGCACGAACAGTTTAGTTTATATAAAAAAAATAAAACAGAGCATTACAAGAGCACAAACTGCATTATTAAACAAACGAGAGGCACAAAAGGTTTATTAATTAAACAAAATGTTTAAGATTAAGAGATGTGATAAAACGAGTATCAGAAAAGTATATAAGGGGTTTGGAATTACCTCGGAATTGCAAAACCGACATGTTTATGGCAAAATGAGCATGTTTAAATCAAAACGGGTATGCTTAGAATAAAACAAGCACATGAAAAGTATAATAGGCATGAACAGAAATTAAATGAGTAAAATGAGTATAATAAGGACAAAAATGGCATATTAAGGATAAATAAAACAAGGCGACTGCATGTTTTTTGGCAAAGTTTTGGAATAATTACTACTTTGTATTGTATTCAGGGCATAACTAGAGTTATTTGAAGTATCTCAAAGTGTGCAAACATGATTACACTGTGTGCTTATTACTGTGCATGTATTCTGAAGAGTTTATTTGTGTGCAAATTACAGCTGTTTCATAAAGTACAGTCATTTTGAAAAGTTTCTTGTGCTGGGTGTATCTATTCACAAAGTGCCACCATTACAGATTGTTTCTTGCACTGTAAAGAATTATCTAGCAAAGTACCACCATTTTGGAGAAGTTTCAGTGTGCCATAAATTTTTTTTTTAAATACTTCTCACTCTGAGCTTATTCTGTTCAGTTCATTCGCAGAGTGCAATTATTATGAAATGTTTCTTACATTGATAAGAGGTGATTTCATGTTGTATTTTCAAGAGTATTGGAGTGTCTGAGAGACTTGCTTCGCAAAGTTCAGTTATTCAGAGGCTTGTTGTGCTATTGGGCATAGTTACAAATACTGGCATAAATTTCTGGCATATGTATATGTGCGTGTGTGTTCGTGCATATTTGCAAAAGCCTTCACTGGTATGTGTTAATATGGCAGACAGATTTCGAAAGTCCTCACCACTTGTATTTGATCAGAATATTGCAGAGAATTGGAGAATATTTGAGCAAGAGTACAATATTTTTAAATAACCAGCTTGTTCTGACAAAGATGCAAGCACCATGGCATTAATTTTGTTAAACCTAGCTGGGTCAGAGGCCATTGAAGGAGGGCCTCCATCTGTGTATGCACCAGCAGTATATGAAGGAGAAGGTGAAAACTGCCATATTGTTGTACAGACTGAATCAAGGGAAGACCCTGAGTATTTGAAGTGCAACCTGCAGACAAATATTACATTAGAGATGCATTTGTTTTACACAAGAGATCAGAAACTAGGGGAAACTTTTGCAGCTTATATTACTGACCTGAGAAACAAAACTAAAATGTGTAGTTTGGTGAATTACAAGATGAGGTGATAAAGGACAGGCTTGTGTGTGGTACTAATAGTGCTGCTGTGAGAAAGATTTTGCTTTGTGACAGTGATTTAATGCTAAGCAAAGCTATTGAGATTTGTCAGATCCATAAACTTACAGAATGGCACACAACTATGCTTGCAAGTGATAAGAACATGGTTTCGGCAGGCACTAGAACCAATGCAGACAGCATGTAACACATGGCAAACAGAAGTAGGCCTAAGCACATGGCAGGCACAGCCCCTGTGGGTTCTCTGGAGAAACCACATAGTTTTCCAGAAAATTTTAAGAAAGGACCATGCTCAGTACAGTATAAGCATGAATCAGCAAAATCCAAATCTAGCTTTATAATTAACTGTTTCAATTGTGTTGCCAATCATGAGTCTAAAAAAGAAATGTCTGGCATTTGGTCAGCAATGACACAATGTAAAAAATGGAACCATTTTCAAAACGTTTGCAAATCAAGTAAACCTCACACAGGTAAAAAGAAGGGTCACTCAAAAAAGCAAGTTGATCATACAGAGAGCTGCAATTCTACTTGCTATGTAGATAGTGTATCAGTAACTGGTGAAAAACTTGATGCAGTGAATTTGATGGCAAAGAAGAAAGTGTTTTGTACTGTCCAGATCAATGGTAAATCCACCGAGTTCAAAGAAGACACTGGTTCAAAGTGTAATGTTATGTCAGCAGACACATTTCCTAAAGTAAGAGCTGGTGAACAATTCAGTGTGACTAGTAGTGTGAAACATGTTGCTTATGGTGGTGAAGAAATTCAAACTGAATGCTCAGTACTGCTTTCATATTATTTGGCTAGCAACTGTTACAGCTTGTTGTTCTATTTAGCTTGAAGACCTGTGCAGTCATTATTGGGTCTCAGAGCTTTCTTTTACCAAAGAATTTCATCATATAAGCACATATCCTAGTTTCAATTTTTTCTGAAGTCATTTTCCCAGAGTATGCTGATGTTTTCGATGACAAGTTGGGCAAACTTCCAGTTGTGTATTCTATGAAGATAGATCCAGAGGTCAGTCCAGTGGCCAGACCAGCAAGAAAAGTTCCAATAGCTATGCAGAATAAAGTTAAAGTTCTGTTGAATAAAATCATGCAGCAAGGTGTAATTTGTCCAGTTACAGAACCAACTGAACGGGTGTTGTCCATGGTAGAAGCCCACAAGAAAGCTTCCGATGAAATCAAAATATGTATTGACCCAATATATTTGAACAAAGTATTAAAGAGACTGCATCATCCAATGCATACAGTCAAAGAAGTCAGGCCCTAATACCAAATGCCACTGTTTTTTCTGTCTTGGATGTAAAAAGTTAATTTTAGCAACTGATACTTGATCACAAATCCTCATTACTGACTACTTTCAGTACTCTGTTTGGCAGATACAGATTCCTAAGGATGCTATTTGGAATAAATTATGCGAGTGAAGTCTTTTGGCATGCAAAGGAGTACATTTTTTCAGGTTATCCTTGTGCCATAATAGTAGTTGATTTGTTGGTTGGAGGCAATGGTGAAGCAGAGCAAGACAGAATCTTTAAGAGAGTTCTAGAAAGAGCACATGAAGTGAACTTAAAGCTCAATCTTTTAAAGTGAAAAATCAGACTACCAGAAGTTACATAAGTAGATCATTTATTTACCAGCATTGGCTTGAGACCAGACCCATCCAAGCAAGCAGCTATTCTTGATATGCCAGCACCTGATAATGTTCAAGCTCTACAGCATTTTCCTGGCATGGTTAACTATTAAGGCAAGTTTATATCAAACTTCAGTGAGTTGACAGCACCTTTGAGAGAGATGATGCCCAAAATTGTTACATGGTCCTGGTGGGGACAGCACCAGAGATTATTTGAAGACCTTAAGTGGAAAAATGCCACCCACCTACATTAAGATGCTATGATATTAATAGACCAGTAACTCTTTCCTGTGATGCTTCAAAATTTGGTTTTGGAGAAGTTATTCTTCAAGAAGGCAGACCAGTAGCCTATGCATCTAGAAGGGTCTATATTACATCACCGGACGCTTAAGAAAAGTGAACGGTGATTAATCGACCCTATGTAAGCGAAAGCTAACAATATCAAACAGTCAGAACAGCGATTTTTTTCCCAAGGAAAAAAAATCAATGTTCCGACAAAAAAAAAAAAGAAAACACTTTAAAACATTACTATAAGTGGGGGGCTTCGCCCCCACACCCCCCTACTTAAATATACCAAACTCAGAGACCAAACTACAGTTCCAAAAACAGCAAAGTACCAAAGCAGCCAAGCAAATTCCGCTTACATGCTGCTTCGATATTTTGCATTTCAGTCTTTTATGTTTGACCAAGATGCATTCGAAAGAATGTGTCTTCGGTCTTCTAATAGGAACCCCATCTAGAAGAACCCTTACCCAAACTGAAATGCAATATACTCAGATTGAGAAAGAACTTTTGGCAATAGTATTTGCATGTTCATAGTTTCATGATTATATCTATGTTTGAGCTATTCAGACTGAAACTGATCACCGATCAAAAGTACAACTTCAAAATGGTCTGTGCAAAAGACAAACTTCTTTATCTGGCTGATAACTCATCCAGCTCACCCAGAAATATGATGGGACAGCTTGTTACACAGAAATTTGACTTTGACATAATGGAAGTGCATAATTTTTCTACCACGAGACTTGATGAGCTGAGGGATCATACAAAGACTGATCCAGTTTTGCAAAAGCTCAGCCACTACATTAATGCCGGATGGGTGTCAAAGCAATCTAGTGTACCACTTGAAGTGCAAACTTATTTTCCTTACAGAGATGAGATGTTGATGGAAGATGGCATTATTTTCAAAGGTCCTAGAATTGTTGTTCCTGATTCCTTACAACATGGATATATACAGAGTTTGCATCGTGGTCATCCAGGTTCTGAATCTACCAAAAGAAGGGTGAGATAGCAAGTATTTTAACCTTCTCATGTTAAAGATATTGATAAAGTATCTTCTTCTTGTTCAGTATGCAATAGTACTAAACCACATTTGCAAAGAGAACTACTTCATCTAAGTCAAGTTCCTGAACTACTTTGTTCAACAGTAGCCACTGATATATTCAAGTGGAACAATCAGCATTACTTAGTATTGGTAGACTCTTGTTTGAATTGGTTTGAGATCGATTTACTATCTAACCTAACATCCACTGCTGTTATCATTAGGTTGAAACATAATTTCTCAGTCCATGGTGGTCCACACGAGGTTTTTTCTGACAATGGTACTCAATTTACTAGTCAGTTGTTTCAGAACTTTGCAAGAGAATGACATTTTGTACATGTTACTAGTAGTCCAGAATATCCACAGTCAAATGGACTAGCTGAACATGCAGTACAGAGTGCAAAGCAATTACTTGAAAGGTCAAAGTGTGGCAATACCAATGTCTTTTTGAATTTACTCAGCCTTAGAAACATACCCCATGATGATATACTTGGCTCGCCTGCTGAGAAACTTCTATCCAGGCAAATCAGAACAACATTGCCTATTAGTTCCAGTTTATTGAGGCCTAAAGCTAAGAACAACAGAACCATTAGAGCCCAATTATTCAGGAAGCGTTGTTTTCCAGAAGTCCAGCTATGATAAACTGAGTGGATTTTTTCATCCATTGAAAGAAGGAGAGACAGTGAGGATACAAATGGCGAAAAAGTCTGACCGGATTAGTCAAGTGACAGGTATATGTATTGATATGATATCCTACTTTGTAGAATCTGAGGGTGTGGAGTACAGGAGAAATCTCAGACATCTTCCTCCTGTACCAGAATCAATATTGCAGCATTATTCCTGTGATACAGACTCTAGATCAGCAAACCAGACAATGTTCCTGTTGCAGAACATGTCTTAACTTCTACTTCCATTCCGGATGATGTTTCTGCTGTTCCTCAGGTTGAACATTCAGCAGAGACAGTCCCAGTTGCTAAATCTGATTCTAAATTTTATGTCAGATGTCTTGTTTGTATTTTCAGACCTAGTGTGAATTACACAGTGACCTGGACTTGATTGTATATATGTGTATCTAGTTCTGTATAATTGCATGACGAAGAATTATTTATATTGATTGCATGTCAACTGATAGTGTCTATATTGCATAAGCTGTTTCTCAAAGAGCGAGGATGTAGAACAGAGCATGTGTGCCGTATATTTAAGAAGTGTTTCAAGGATTCAATATGCATATAAATAGCTGGCACGTATTAGCTTCAGGGCCATTTTGAGAGTGCCGCCAGAGAGTGAGCATGCATGAATGTAATAGCTAGTCTGTATATAAGTTTACCTAAGTTAAAGTTATTAAGCCTCAATCCTGATATGTTTGTACATAATAAAGCTGCTTGAACAGAACCCATGAAGTCTTGTCTATTACATCTTGACTAGAAGAGCGACAGTAGGTATTTGTGCATCAGAGTCAGAGCAGATCATTATCAGATCTGGCCTCTTCAGTTTGGTCTCACATCTTATTTCTCAATTCATTCTCCCAGCTGCCATTTTTATACATTACAAGTGTCAGCTTTTTCAATCCTGGGTAATGTTACTGAAACTACAAAGCAGCACATGTTTATAGACTGCAGGTCAGACAAACAGTTAAAGAAAGCATGAGTCCCCATGACTGAATTCAATTTTTTCACTCCAGAGTCTCTTCTCATTCTGCATCCTCCACAACCACCATTTGCCACTGTTGCAAGTTGCTGGGTCTAATGTTGGAATCTATACCCATGGTTCATTATGGATGATATCATATTACAGTTATCCAGTGGAAATTTCAGGTCCAGTGGCCTCAAAATGCATATCTACTGTATAATCAGATTCATATTTCTCAGTCCTACAAGTGTCATTCAACATTAAATGGAGGACAACAAATTTCTCTCAGCAATCCCTTCCATCTACTCCCTTCCTTGATAATAGTATCCATGGACATGCTTGTTTTCAGTTTGTGGATTTCAGTGTGCAGAGAAGTTATTTTGATATCATAGAAGGGGAGACATTTGTTTGGTCTACTACTCAGAATATCAAATGTTGTTTAGAATAGCAAAAGTGTCAGTTGCAAATATTTGGTGATCTGTTGCTCCTACTTGTCTGTGGGAGGTCACTGTACAACAAGGAGTGAGAGTCGGCCCTTTCCTTGCTGCAGTGCAGTCTTGTAGTTGGTGTATGTACGTTGCAGGGAGGGGGTGAGGTTGCTGGATGGGTTGTCACTTCTGCATAAAAGCTGCTCTTTTTCTTTTTTCACATTATGAGGTTCTGTGATTTGGCATTAAAAATGTTTGTGTTCAATGTTATGCCATAGATTCCATGGCATAAATCAATCTATGTGAATAAACCATAGGACAAAGCATTCATCCTTACTGTATAACCATTCTAGGACTCCTTCCATCCCAGTGGGAGGGTTAACTCACTAACATGCATCAACAGTCAGTTAATTAAATGTGACATTTCTAACTGCCAGCAGGCTGCATTGCATATGACAGAATGAACAGAAATGTGATGAAGAAGGAAATTTAAATACGAGAAACTACTTTCAGCTGAACAAAAATGTAGTCCTTGTTTATTGTTGAGTGGAAGTCATTTCTGACATGTAATGTAATGGTCAAAAATGTCTACAGTCCAGCTCATCTACATAAGTGAAATACAAATAAATGTGCTTAATCATGGCACCAAACACCTTAAATTCAGTATCATGTTTAAGTTACAGCAAAAACAAAAGTGCTATGTGTGGTCTGTCATTCTGGTGCTATTGTGTTAAAAGATTAGTCTACACAACTAGTACTATACACATGATTAATTCCACAGTGGAAATAGTGCTGTCAGCATTATTAACCATGCAGAATGACAACAAGGCATCCGTACAGTATATCACGAATCAAGGGGAACCCAGTCCTATCTAATATGCTGGGAAAGTATGACAGCATGCTAATTAGTAATGGCCAACAGTCACTTTCTTGTTGTCATCTATATCCCCAAAGAATGAAAGTGCTTGGCAGACTAGCTATGTAGACCTCTGTTGCTACCCTATGAGTGATTCTCCTGCACCTTGCTAGCAAGGAAGATTTCCATCAAAGGGTGAAAACCCTGCAACCTGTTCACCTTTCCAAGCAACAGTAAGTGCAGGAATTTCTTTTCCTTCTTTATATCTCCAAGAATCCTCCAAGGGATGCTGTATCCCATAGATTACCCCATGGACTCTGTTTTTCCTTTTCTTCTATTTCTCCTTAATCATGAAATTCATCCAAAAGCTAAAACCCCACAAATTCAAAGCCATAGTGTGGCAGACACAGTCAGTTAAACATAATTTAAATTAAGTTGTTACTTAATGGCTCATGTGGAGTCTCTTGCTGTTATTCCTCATCTTTTGGATAAGCCCTTACTCGTAAGTTCCATGTGGCTGCTGCTGGTACTTCAGTCTGGCAGATCTCAAAAAGTATCTACTCTTTGTACCTTTCTGCACTTCCAGTCATTTGAAATTCTTCTTTTTACACAGAGTAGTCTATGTATTTGCTTATTCCCAAACACCCAGCTTGAGGAAAACATATGGTGATGAACAGAAACCTTCTTCCCAATCTTTGCTCATCGTGTG
Organism: Protopterus annectens; assembly: GCF_019279795.1. Taxonomy (NCBI): domain Eukaryota; kingdom Metazoa; phylum Chordata; order Ceratodontiformes; family Protopteridae; genus Protopterus; species Protopterus annectens. The sequence goes on from NC_056734.1 coordinate 255,690,278, forward strand.
TTGATCATAGATCCCCTCCCAGACAAGTGGCCTATTAGTTCCCCATCACCAAGGTGAGAGTCACAATAAATGGACTGATTTAGCTGTCATTCCTCACTCCTGCCAGGGATGCTGCTAGCAAGTAGTCCTGTCCCTTTCCCTGAAGTACAAGAAATAGTTTCCCCAGTCTGCCAAAGAAATTATATTTCCCTTTATGTTCCATGAGTGCCCACAACCATCCTCTTCCCTTGTGAGAAGACATAAGGCAATGTCCTTTACTCCTTCCCTCCTAGGGCTGGGGTTGCTGTTCAAAGTCATGTTGCACATGTCAAAGTAAAGGTTCCATCCCTCCTGTTCAAAGCCCTGTTGCACATGTCACAGCAAAAGCTCTATCCCTCCTGTTCAAAACCTTGTTGCACATCCCTCTGCTCCATGGAGCCAGACTTCACTAAAATATTTTTCAATGCAGGCTAAGTTGAACAGCTGAGGTCCCTTTTCCTCTCCTGTACCAGCAGTTCTAGAATGACTATAATTAAAAATGATATTGGTTATTCATCCATTAGTATGTATTGGCTGCCATCATTTACTGTCAGCAAGGCCAGAATTCATATTCTTCAGTTTCATTAAAATTATGCAATGCCTTTTTTAGGGAAACTTGTTGTTGAGACCTCCGCAGTGATACCAACTTGTTCTATAAAAAAATTAACCAGGATACTTTGAGCCAGTTATCAAAATATTTTTTTTTTTTTTTTACTTTGAAGATGGTATTCTATGTAGCCATAGTTTCAACCAGCAGAGTTTCCAGACTCTGTGTTGTTTCTGCTGAAACACCTTTTGTGTTTTTTTTTACAAAATTCCCCTTAGAACCAGTTCTTTATTTATGTCTAAAGCTTCACTTGAGTTAAAATGAAATTAGCAGCTGCATGTGCCTGCATTGTTTACAGATGTTCTAATCACGGAGAGTACTTGCTACATTGCACGGATGATCACCATTATCCTTGAGACTACTTTATAAAATGACTCAAATGTACACTAACAGGTGATGGAGAACTGTACTGTAAAAATGTCATTTATTAAGTCTTCTGTTGGGTGTCAGAGCATGTGAGTACAGGAATGTTCCTCTATAGTGGGTTGGCATGATAAAGAGCTAACCTTTCTGTATAAAAAACTAGAGGAAACTGAAAGACACTTTCCATGAAACAATTTGCATTTATCAGGACTACTGGAAGACTCAGATTCCCTGAATGTGTGTCAGTACATAGAAGAGCATTGAGCAAGAGGTAATAGATAAGACCAAGCTCACCTCTTCATCACAGGAAGGCACACAGGATAATTTGTCTGCAAAACCAAGGAGGAAATGCACCAAGAGCTATATTTAAGCTCTTAAACTTCATGGACAAAGTGAGGATTTTTAGTACTGTTAAAGATGGGAAGCCATTCCAGTTAACCAGTGTCATTGTAAGACTCCATCAAGTCTTTGCAGTAAGAAAGTGGAAGGGGTTGACTTATATGACGTCCTCATGTTATACAAATTGGATTGATGATTATTCATCAAAGCTTTATTATTCATGAACAAATTAATGAAAAATAATCACTGAAAGCCACCTTTGGCAAATATGATTTAAAGGTTTTTTGCAGGTAAGCAAGCCACACTGTACCCCCTGTGTGGAGGACAACTCCCATTCCGAATATATATATATATATATATATATATATATATATATATATATATATATATATATATATACACACACACACACACACACATATATATATATATATATATATATATATATATATATATATATATATATAAAGATAGATAGCTATAGATACAGATATATTTTTTCAAAAAATTTTCACATTTCAGTAGCACATTCCTTAACATACTAAATGAGTTATCTCCCAAAAGAACACAAAGAACCAAAATCAGCCATGCACCATACCTCAACAAAGAAACCAAACAGCTCATACTAAATAGAGACAAAGCCTTGAAGGAATAGTGTAAAGCTAGAACACAACAAAAGTAGCAACTTTTTAGGCAACTTAGAAATCAATGTAAACAACAGTACAAAGTAGACAAAATTGCATTCTTTTACTCACTTCAAGGCAAACATCACCACAATCCCAAGCAATTCTGGACAATCATAAATACCCTACTGTAACATTGGTTAAATTGCCACCCCATCTTCTACCACAAACAATGACACAGACCCCAAAAGCTCAATAGCTAATCCTATATGCCAAGTGTTACTGTTAGAAGAGTACAGAAGAAGGAACAGATCAAACAAAAATACTTAGAAATATAGATAACAAGCACAGTATTAGAACAGACCAGGACCTATTATAAACTACTGTAAGCAATAAACTAAAAACATCAGTATAGGCAGAGATAAATACAAAGGGAAAGTACAAAATGAACAATTCATTGATGAACTGGGAAACAAAGCAAAAGGATATCAAACATCTAAAGGTTAGGGTCATGGCCAAGATGGCTAACTGGGAGCAGCAACTGGTGAAAGCTCTGTGACTGAAAACTTTTCTCTGGCAGAAAATATAATAAAAAAATTAAAAATTGGAGATATATGCTAGCTAATTTTATTCAATAATAGTCAAAGAAAAAATATATAGCTTTACGTTCTTCAGAAAGCAACAGTTTTTCTGTCAGAATTTTAGCTGTTTGGTTAAGAGAGAAGAGACTTCAACATCGGTTACTCAAGGGATGGTACTCAGGATTCTTGTGTTAGAAAAGACATTCAATCAATATTATCTAGTATATAGGATATATTACTAAAAATAGACAAACTGGATAGAAAACTAGAATATTTCATAGAAAAGACCAGAAAGAGTATGGGACATTTTGAAGTGGTTATGAAACAACAGGTGCACAAATCAGCAGTTTGGAAGAGACTGAATGATCATGAAAGCAAAGTAACTCAAGGTGTGTCTCAGACTGAATTTCTTTTAAAACAAAATAACAGGCTCATAGAAAAACGTGATGATTTAGAAAACAGGGTGAGACAAAATAACATTAGAATTTATGGTATACCTGAAAAGTATGAAAGAGACAATATAACAAACATAACTAATTGGCTACATAAAACATTAAATCTGCCTGTAATTATATATTTTGGAATTAAAAGAGCACATAGATCCCCGACAGCACACTCTAGGAAGGAAAACTCACCACCATGCTCAATTATAGCTAAGTTCATGTCTAGCTTAGAAAAAAGATCAACTATTAAAAGCAGCATGGTCCAGCCCACCTATTAAAATAGGTCAATGTGTAGTCAGATTTGACAGCGTCTATTCCAGTAAAGTAATGTGTAAAAGAAAATTCTATTTACCACTGATCAAAGAACGTAAGAAGAACAAAATGAAAGCCACTTTGGTATTTCCTGCAATGATCAAATGATTCTTTCCTGAAGAAACCAAAATACCTAACATGCTGGAAGAGGTATCTACTATTGTTAACAACAATAAGATCCTTAATAATGAAGAAATTGAGTGTAACAATATATATCTGAAGAGACAAAGTGAGCTGAATTTTTGGAAAACTGCCTCTAAAACTAAAAGGCCTGAAAAGAAATGACTCTTATTCACCAATTGCTGGACTACTATTTTCAGAAACAATAGATTTGCCTTTTAAATAAACACTTTATACTGGACTTTTATCCTCAAAACATATGTAAATATGTATTTATATTTTAGGCTAAAGCATTTTTTTACAAGATGAGGTATATAAAGGGTTTGTTCTATTTTTTTACTATAACTTTGTTACTTAAGAAGTTAACTTGTGAGTGTTTCTGTCATTTCACACTGAGCTACTCGGAGGAAGGAAGCTGATCTGTGATATATAACATTAAGTGTCCTGTTTTCTTGCTTATTTTTACGAGTTATTTATAGCACTTTTATTGCCTGCATATACATTTCTAGCTAGTTTCACTGTATGTGAGGTATTAACTAGAAATTTTCTACAATTATTAAGCATCTGGTTGGGTTTATTTCTTATTTCCCACCCTCCCTTCCTGTTGGTATCCTGTTTTTATACTTGGTGGCTTTGCAGTTGCCCGCCCCTACTGTAAATTTGATCTGGGACACTCCTCCCAGTCTAGTGTCATTACCTCATTCTACCTAATCCAGGGAGAACATTTGAGAAGGCTAATCCACTTAGTTTCTGCTCCTCCTTTCCACTTCCAACTTTACAAAAAAAAAAAAAATTTCTAAGCTTGTTTCCTTCCTTTCCTGTACGTCGTCTAGTCCAGATACACATTTGCTGCATCCAGGACTGTTTGCAAGCTTCTGAGCCCCCAAGCCTTTCTGTGTTGGAGGGAAGCTTACTTATCTAGTTCCAGCACTCAAATATGTTTCTTTGAGCTCAGCACTTGTTCAAAACTCATTGTAAGCACTAAATACGTTATAAATAACTACAGCACTCAACTTTCCTCACTAGTCTAGAGGAAAACAGTTTTTAGTACTTAATAAATAAGAACCTATCCAGGCATGTCTAAGGGTCAGCTCCTAGTGTTTTCTCCTGTCTACCTGATGAATCTGGGCATCTTGGGGCAATGCAGCAATTGCCTCATGTACACAGACAACTCTCTCCTACTACCACCCAACACTACAATCAGTGAGAGATGCACTTATATAGCCAAACTGGAAGCAAAGCTCTCTTCACCCAAGACTGGACTAGACAGTCAAGAGGAGAAGGTAAGCACTTGCACACTCATTACATAGTCCCTCAAAATAAACACCACCAAAATACATACATAGAAATACAAAACACACGCCTACATTCACCTAGGCTATCAATAAAAGTCTCTCAAGCAACAGAGACCTCCAAAGCAGAAACACAAGCAACCTCCACCACCCAACACAACCCAAATGACACATAGCCCACAAACTCAGTGTGCCACTCAATCATAGCCCATAAGGCATAACAACGTACCCAACACTCTAGTCATTGGTGACTCTATAGTCAGGCACACTGATATTCCAATTACCAGGATAAACAAGGAGAAAGTTACTGTCAGCTGCTGTCAGGTTCCAGGATCCGCCACATAATGCATGCACTCAGGTCACTCCACCACAAGGACAAATATGACTCTGCCATTGTCCATGTTGGTTTAAATGACCTGAGATGTACCTCCCTGGACTACATGAAAAGAGACATGTAGGAGCTGTCTGATCTTGTATCTCAGGCAGGTATGACCCTAGCCCTGAGTAGCATCCTGCCATCACCCAGAATGATACCACAGTACAAGGATAAAATGATTGACTTCAACAATTGGCTAAGCATCTGGTGTCATTCTAAAGGGTTCCAGTATTTGTCTGCCTGTGATAACATGATCGACAAACTACAATGCTTTGCCAGACATGGCCTGCACCTGTCGCCCTTGGGATTCTGGATACTGGCTAAGGCTCTCGCCACCCCCATAGTGCCTTTTTTAGGTTCAAATGATAAATTAACCACCATAACAGGTACAAGCAAGCAAAATATAAGGGTAATGCTACTTAATACTAGAAGTCTAAACCTCAAAATGCACTCACACGAGGCACTCCTTAAAATGGAGAACATCGACATCTGTGCAGTGACAGAGACCTGGTCCAAGGCTCCAGAGAGCACCCCTGCATTACCAGGCTATAATTCATACCACACCTTTCGGCCACCTAACCTGGACAGAAACACTAAAGGCAAAGGCATGTCCATATTTATTAAGGATATCCACACCTCCAGGCTAGTTGCTCAGCATAATGCATCCAAGATTATTTAAGTGCAACTAACTCTGGGCAAGACCGCAATCCAAATTGTAACTTGCTACAGATCCCCCACCATGCCCCAGGATTCCCACTTCTCATTTCTTGATACACTGGAAAATATTAGGGTACAACCTAACACCCTAATAATGGGTGATTTCAACTACCCCACCATTAACTGGGAAAACTACTCATGTACCAACTCTTGTGGTCAATGTTTTCTGGAATTCATAAATTTCAATGCCTTGGATCAACTTATCCACACCCCCACCAGGGGCAGCAATATCCTAGACCTGGTCATTACCAACATGGGCAACTGTTTTTTCACACCAGAAGTCAGTTCCTCATTTGTCAGATCCGACCACAAGCTAATCACCCTAGACATCCACATCCCACCCCCACCAACCATTAATTCTCCAAAGTCAACTTCACACTTCTTAAGACAGAAGTGGCAAACTTCACGACACCCATGCTGATGGACAATAGTGGTACGCCTGCTGAATCCTGTACAGATATACTTTATAAGCACTTACACGAGTGCATGGAATGTGCAATCCCTAACAGAACCAATATGCATTCCTCCAAAAAATGGAAGCCAATCTAGAGGTCCTTTGCCATGAAAACCTCTACAACAGAAGAAAGAAACTCTTGCAAGAAAGAGTAAAATTCCATGATTGGAGGAACTCCGTGGTCAGCCTCAATAAGAAGCTGAGATCTCTCATACAATCCTCCAAAGCTAGTTATGAAAATATAATTGCTACTGATTCTAAAGGCAACCACAAAGCATTCTATAGCTATGTCAAGAATCTCAATGGCAACACTCAGATCTGCTCTGAGTTACAGCACAATGGCACTAAATATACAGAACCAACTGATATTGCCAACATCCTGGCAGATAGGTTCAGTGCTAACTTTACCCCTCTCTCACCCTCTAAAGGGCCCATCTCTATACTGGAAGAATGCAAAGTTCCTGTAATCATGGCTGCTCAGGTAAAAAACACACTCTCCAAAGCCAAGAACACAGCATCCATGAGGCCTGACAACATCCCCGGCTGCATTCTACAAGATCTACAGAATGAACTGGCACCCCACCCAAGTACAATATTCAGTCATAGCCTAACCTCAGTCTTTGCACCCACTGAATGGTGCACAACAATGTTTATCCCACTCCACAAAGGGGGAGCCACCAAGGACCCTGGGAACTACCGCCCCATCAGCCTGATGAGCCTGATCTGCAAGGCTATGGAATGTATCATCATGGAACTTAAAAACAATGACACTGGTAATCTCCAAACTCTGGACCCTACCCAGTTCAAGTTTGTAAAAGGCAGATCATGTCTCCTAAACCTGATAGACTTCTTTGAAGTGGTCACCAAAGCCATAGATGAGGATAAGGTGGTTCACACAGCCTATCTAGATCTTGCCAAGGCTTTTTGACACCATCTCCCACTCTGGAATTATAGATAAACTCACTAAACTAGGTATAAATCCCTCTGTCACAAGATGGGTTGCCAACTGGCTCACTGACAGAACCCACACTGCGAAAGTAGCAGACTCTAAATCCAACTTCAGACCAGTGACAAATGGAGTACCACAGGGTTCAGTCCTGGGTCTTCTCCTGTTTGGTATCTACTTCTCTGAAGTACAGGCTAACACAGAAAGTTTTTGGCTAACAAAATTCGCAGATGACTGCAAACTAGGAGCCATAATCAAAACTCCTAACGATGTGGACATCCTACAAAAGGACCTCACTGAGACAGATGCCTGGTGTCGAAGCCATGGCCACAAGCTCAATGCCAAAAAGTGCATTGTCATCCCTTTTGGTAAAAGTTCTGTACCCATGAACTACCACATAGGTGATAATCTATGTAACACCAAAAGTGTGATAAGAGACCTTGGGATACAGGTGGACAGTAGTCTCTCCTTTGATAATCACATCGCCACAGTAGTCAGGAAATCCTTCTACATGGTACCCCTCATCACAAAAGGTTTCTCATCCAGGAAAAAAGAGGTCATTGTTCCCCTCTCCTCATCACTCATTAGACCCATTATAGAGTACAACACCCCTTTTGGTATGTACCTCACAAGACATCTACAACAACTGGAAAGGCCATAGAAATACCTCACAAAGAGGATTACCAGCCTCAAACAGATGCCCTACGCAGACCGTCTCAAAAACTCCAGCTTTACTCTGTTGCATATCACCTACTTAGAGGTGATCTCTGCCTAACATACAAAGCCATGTCAAACCCAGAGCTGTTGGACATGCTGCACTTAAAGAAATTTCAATCCCTCTGAGCTACATGCTCTAGGGACCTAAACCTTGTCACCACAATAAACAGAACATGCCAGAGGGATAGATTCCTGTCCTAGAGACTTCCCATACTCTGGAACAAACTACCTATCTATATCAAACAAAGCTCCCCATTAGCACTCTTCAAGAAAAATTTGATGATTGGAGGGGAGATGAGAAATTCACCCCAGGGATCACTTCTCTGGCTCTGCTTGACAGGGGCACAGGAAAATAATTTTCTTGGGTGGCAAAAGCCAGGGTATCACTTGGCTAGGCTTATATAGGCCCTAGGGCCAATAGCCTAGTTCCTACCTATGAACATATGAACCTATTTACAGTGAAAGACTTAATGTATTTCATTTAATTAAATCTGTGTGTTTCCAAATATTAAACAAATACTTTCTGCAACCTATATAACTTTAAAGTTAGATAAGTTAAGAATTTTATTTTATTCATTCAGCATCACTTAGTATGTGCATTGCTAAGTTAACTGAATGTCATATCTAAGTAATATGTTAATTGGAAGTGATAAAGTACTGGTGATTTTGTTTTGTTTGTTCCTGTGTAATGCATTCCTTTCACAGATCACTTATGAAAAACTGAGGGAAAGTATGAAAACAAAAGAATGCTCCATCTCTTCAGAATGCTACAATTTTCCCACCTTGAGCTGTGCTGAAGAAAATCTAGGTAAATGTTCATCACCGATCTTTGTGAAAGAAGGAAAAGAGATTTCTATTTTTTTTTTCTTTTCTCAAGTATATATGTGAGAAATTTATTCAAAATAACACATCTTTTCTTTTCTTAAAAGGGAAGACTCGTAAGACAAAACATATAGAAAAGTTATAGCATGTAATATATATAAAATATATAGCAATGTGACATAATTTGCTAACATTTTACATGTTAACAGCTTACGCTGCAGTGTTATTAACTTTCATTATACATATTAAGTGTGCATATTAATTGAAGGAAGTAAATTTAAATGTTTGATACTGACTAGAGCAGCTTAAAAGAACTAAGAAAGAATGAAAGACTTACAGAGGAAATTAGCAGCTGCTGTGTGCTATGAGTTGTTATTTTCATATGCTGTAACCAGATTCTGATGTCAGCATGTAAAGCTTCGATCAGAATAGCAGTTCACAATGGCTAAACACATATATTCAAATTAAGCAAGAATTATTTTATATATAGTCAAGATTGCTTGTAATATTAGAATTAATAAGAGCAAGCATCTTATGAATATGCATATGTACAAGGAATGCAATGTCTACTATGTAAAAATAAATAAAAGAGCAGTATCAGTAAATAAAAAATATGAACACATACTATAATATTTAATAGAGAGGTAATGATATCAAGGTGTATAGAATAAGGTAGAATTCTATTGGGAAAATAAGTTAAAACTATATTTAAATAACAAACTGCTTTTAAGAGTAGATGTCTATTGCATATACCTGCATATGACAGAAATGTGAATGTACAAGGTCTCATATAATTCATCTAGAAAACCATATAAATACTACAAAATAATATAAAAGCTGAAATGTGAAAGTTTTTTTACATGTTGAATGTTATTAGATTCAGTAAGACTACCAGAAATAACTAACCTCATAAGTCAAGGTTGAAACATGATTTTTTTTTTTTTTTGCTGCCTTAGTACATTCATTTTAATCAAAAGTAAAGCAGATCTTTCAATATGTTTGAATCCAGGATAGCAGAATGGGATTTAAATTGAACACATTGTAACTTTTGAATACAATATAGACTTCAATTCTTTTTTTTTGACTCCATAAAAATAGTAAAACTCTTCAAACTCAGTAATGTGCATATTTTTATGAAGTAGTTTAATAAGCTAAGTTTATTAAATATTTTGATATTTGATGTGTTAAGAGTATTACAGAAATTTTAAATATACAGTAGGCACGTACTTTAAAATCTAATTTAGAGCTTTTTGTTAGAGCTATAGACTATATGTGTGTCTTTTGACATACTGAATATATATGTATATTACACTTTAGTTTGATAAGATTGCCTGTGACCTTTAAGTTTACAAATATATTTATCTCTTCAGGTCCCACTGTGTTATACTTATTTCTTTAGAAATGTATTTATTTATTTATTTATTTAGTTAACATTTGTTGACTGGGAAAGCTCAACTAGGGCAGAGCTTATTTTCAACAGAGGCCTGGGGAGAAACACTCCAGACACGTGTCTTTGGAATGTGGGAGAAGACTGGAGTACCTAGAGAAAACCCACACGAATGCAGGTAGGACTTGCAGACTCTGTACAGAAGACACCCAGCCTAGAAATGAACCTGAGAACCTCTTGCTGTGAGGAAGCAATGTTAATCACTGCACCACCACACCGTCCAAAGTTATAATAATTTAGTCATAATAATGTTGACTGAGTGAATAATTTAGGAATATTAAATGGGTAATTTATACTACTATTATATAAATAGCTATATACTATACTATCTGTTAGATTATTTAAAGTATATGATTAATAGAAGAGGATTATTAAACTTGTATGCAGTAATGGGAGAACAATTTTAAATGACAAAATATATAACTAAATTAATAGCTTCCTATTATTTTGACCTATATACGGTATTATGTTAACTATTTGTAAGTAGCTTTTGGCTAGTTTTTGAATGAATTTTTAGGTGTTGCTAGACAGAGAGATAGTTTAGTAGTCTGACCATTCAATAGGCAGACTAGGATCATTGGTATCTATGGTAAATTGTGTTTTATTAGTATTATAAACAGTTATAGTTATAGACTTGTCTTTGTTTTTGTTATTTTTGAATGGTTAAGATAGTGTCAGGGGAATACTTTAGAGACTTATATATGATTAAATTAATATAGTGGTAAAAGGTGTCATATTATCTTTTAAAAGAAATATTTTTAAATTCACAGTATGGATTGTTTTAATTCATTGCTTATTAATGTAAATGCACAAAACAATGGCAAAAAAAAGATATAATTAACAAGATAGGTAAAATTAAATCGAGGAGACATATTCTTGCAAGAGACTCACTTGACAGCTAAAGATATACAATATTTAAATATCTTAGGTTATCTAATGTTATCATCTGCTTCTTTTAACAGAAAGGGGAGAAGAACTGCATTACTTTGGTGAAAATCTGTTGTGATGTCTATGGTCATTGAATTCTTTAATGATCATAAAAGAATGTATACATTTGTAATAATTAATTACAATGGCAAACTCTATACATTAGCTATTTTTTTCTTGATCCCTGCAATAGTTGCAAGAGTGGCTAAGGATCACTTAAACATACTACAAAGTCATCACTTAAACATACTACAAAGTCATCGGAAGTGTAGTTTAATTTTAGCAGGGGATTTTAACTACATGTCAAGTATAGAAGATACAAGTGAATAGAAGAAAGATAAAATACTGGCTTCATCTTAAGCACTAAACAGATGAATTGGTAATAACAATTTAGTTGATTTACTAGTAAAATCAGATGATAAGTAACTGTTTTTCACTCATTATTCTTATGCACATAAGAGGCAAACTAGAATTGATAGGATTATGCCTGTATATATTTATTTTAAAATGATTACTTGTCCTCTATTTGATCATAATGCACTAAGCATTAATATAGTAATGGTATAAGGCAATTACAAATTATTTATAGAATCCCAGTGTATGTGATGAAATTAAAAGAGTTTAAGTATTGCCTTAAGTAACAAATTGAGAATTTTTATCTTTGAATGATAATGGTCAGGTTAGTAAAGTCATATCATGTGACTCTTTAAAATGCATATTAAAGATAGAATGGGAAGATGGGCTAGTAATAAAATGAAAGAATGGGCTAAAGAGTTGCTAGAAATACAAGATAAACACACAAAGCAAGTTTTGAACAAATGACAAAGACATTGGGTAATACTGAAATCATTAAAAATAATGTCAAAATATCAGACTTAATTTATAAAGTGGAGATAGCTTTAGAAAAAAAATAAAATTGCATGGTTATGCAATAATTTCCAAAAAATCTACATAGGTTAGCCAATAGAAGTAAGATAAAATAATAATCCTGATGATTACAAAATTGACAATTATTCAAAAACATTTTACTAGTAAATTAAATGACCAGCAAATATTTCTTTGATTAAATCTATTCCCATGTTAGAAGCTAAAGAAGCTTTAAAAATGGTAAAGATGGTAAAACTTCAGGCTTAGATGGTTTAATAATGGAATTACTAAGTGATGATCTCAGGATAATTCAGGGTGACAAAGTAACTCCTCCCTCATGGAAATATTTTGCAATCTTACCTATATTTAAACAAGGAAAGGATAATACATTAGTCTCCTCATCTAGACCTATTTTGTTATTAAAAATAGACTACAAATATTAACTTCATTTTTTTCCACAAGATTAAAAGATATAGTAGATAGATTAATTAATAAACATCAAACAAGATTTTTGGTCACTAGATTAACATACAATAATTTACAAAGGATAGTAACTATCTTAGATTTAGCAAAAGGAAGGAACAAGAAAGTGGTCCTAATTAGCTTGGATATCAAAAGAGCTTTTGATCTGCAGATTGGAACTACTTGTTTAAAAGTTTATAAACATTTGCATTTCCAGAACAGTTTAGTGGACTATTAAAAAAAAACTATATAGAGACTTCAAAGTATATGTTAAAAGTTAAAACTGGATCTTAGATTTCTCAAGGATTCACTTCAAATGAAGGCAAAAAAACAAGAGTGTCCCTTGTCCCCTTTATTATCTGCATTAGTTATTGAACCTGTAGCTAATAGTATAAGAAACAATGGAAAAAAAAACTGATGGATTCTCAATTACTAGAGATTGTCAATCAAAAATACAGCTTTTTGCAGAGGATATTTTATTAACTGCAGGAGATTTAAATTATTTGATCAAAGAAATAGATGATGCGTATTAAATATTAGCTCCCAACGTAGTAAATGCCTCCCGGTTAGAAGACAATAACAAAAAATGAGTCCAATAAAAACAAACCAAAAGCGAAAGCGCTAACCTGTGCATGAAATGAACTACTTTTTTAGCTATGAACTGTTCCTTGATTGAAGCTCTCTACTACAAATGTTGAAAGCTTGTACTATTGTATGTTTTCGAGACACTGGATTTACTGGATTTACTGAACTGCCATGTTTGCCTCTGGTTTGTTTTTATTGGACTCAAAGAAATAGATGAGCTAATTGAAAAGCTTCAAGAAGTGTTGCTTCTGCAATTTATTAGCAAAAAAAAATGGAAACTTTAGTGTTAAATCAATTTCTAGATACTAAATATTAGGAAGAAAAAGAATTAAAATATTTAAAAATAAAAATATATCGAGATATGAGTAAGATTATTAATAATAATTTTGAAAAAGTAATTAAAGAAGTGTTACTTATTAAAAATGGAATTATTTATTTATTTTTTTAACTTTTTAGGATAGGTTAGCGCTTATTAAAATGATTATATTACCCAAGATTTTTATATATATATATATATATATATATATATTGCATTTAATAGCTTTATATATATATATATATATATATATATATATATATATATATATATATATATATATTGCATTTAATAGCTTTAATACTTGACATTTTTTTTTAAAGAAAATGGAACTTTAACTTCATTCTTATGGTATGCTAAAAAGCTGGATATTGCTTACAGAAATCATATAAGATTATGGGAGTATGGTGGTATTAGCTTCTCAGATGTAAAATATTATTCTCTTGCTGCAAGTTTTAATTCTATTACATTCTTGATAGACTCAACCTACACTAGTCAGTGGAAAACCATCCATGAGCAGATTATACTAAATTCTTATAAGTTTATTATAAATGATACATTAGAAATATGTAACAATCCTTTCATATTATTGACAAAATTTACTTTAGAAGGAAATTTATTTCAATCTTTAGACACTGCATATATGAAATAAATTCTTAAAACAGTTAAGAAATATGTTTTTAAAACTTCATTAATATCAAAATGGAATTTTTTGTGTTTTTTTTTTATTGCTCATACCTCTAGATTTAAGGAAACTCAGAACAATGTTAAAATGTATTTATTAATGGTCTGATTGCTTTTGAAAAGAAAAGTTAAGTCCCCACAATAATACATGAAAGAATATAATTTGGATGAAACAGATAACCAGTCAATGTCATCCATCAGTAAGAAATCAAATGAATTTGTGGGTAGTATGAGTGAAGAGGAACATAACATTATTCACACATTATATGACTATATCAATGCTGTTATGGAATGTTGGATGACATATAAAGGAAGCTTGTCCAAGCTATATAAGTTAATTATAAATGATAATCATAATAATTGCAATGCAAAATTCTAGGACTTTTTAAATATTAGTGGATTGAGTACCTCAATAGATGGTATGAATAAGGTGTTGATATTTAATTCAGCTAGTCAAACTTTTTATGTGGAAATATATATACACAAAATATTTGGTACTCCCTATATAATCTCTAAGTTTAGTAAAATAATTTTTTCAGTTTGCTGGAGATGTAACAAAGATTTAAAAGCTGATTGGACACACATGTTTATGGATTATGAAAAATTAAATGTATATTGCGAAGAGATAAGTACATTTTAAGTGGTTATGGTCTGATGGTTGTTCTTTAACTAGATCAGTAATTCTAATGAATGTTCCACTTCCTGTATCTGTAAAAGCCAAAGAGCAAAAACTCTATTAGGCTCTCTTGGCAGTTGCCAAAAAAGTTATTGCAAAAATTGGAAATCGAACTGAGATCCTACATTCAAAGAATTTTTAAATTTAACAACAATATTATGTAACACTGACAAAAAAGAAGTGGTCAGTCTAGGAACTAGAAATCACAGTAAGACCTTTAGCTGTTGGGATAACCTTGAAATGTTGCTATTGAAATACCAAGATTCTTAATGTGTTGTTTAGGATTACCTTGATGACTCAATATATTCCTGTCATTGTATAACAATATGTGAAGTTGAGTTTCTTCCTTTCTGCGTATATATTATAAATATGTTAAATTAGTAAACATTTTCTTTAAAAATTAAAGTTTAAATTCATTTTTTGTTAGTGAAACATATCTCTGCCATCACCCAACTATTCTTACAAATAAATGCAAATACAAAAAAAAAATGCAGAATTTCCAGACACAAGATATACAAAATGATTAGGAGAGAAATTAGAGGAAGGAAAACACTTCCACAAGAAAAACTGTCAGAAGCTTCAAATGAAAATTTGCATTCATTAACACAACATATTTGTGAAAAACAGTATATAGATCAAGAAAATTTGATCTGTTTGGAAAAAGAAGCATCTGAGGATGTGTGAAATCATAAACAACAAAACCAAGAGATATTTGAAAACTATAAAAAAGAAATATGGACATGCAGAAGAAAGAGAGATTTGCTATGGTGCAATATTTATGCAAATGAGAAAGCCAAATTAATCAATATAAAGAATGCAACCCCAAAGATATTTGAAGAGAAATACAGGCAAATGCATCCAGATATGGAAAATTTAACAATAAAAAAAATATCACAAGGATGGAATGTAGAAAAGAAGATGAGCAAAGTAGAAGTTAAAAAAATAGAAGTTGAAGTTATGGAGTGCTTGCGAAGTAAAGGATTTCGTGTAGAAGGTCTAACACAGGTTACATCACAGCATGAAGGAGTGAGTCCCCAGTGTAAGTAGAAGCAAAAAGATCAGGAAACATCTGAAGAAGAAATATAGACATTGGAAAGAAAAAGAGATTTAATATGGTGTAATATTTATGCAAAGGAGAAAGCAAAACTAACCAATATAAACAAGCAGCACCAAAGATATTTGAAGAGAAATACAGGCAAAGGAATCTGGACAAGGAAAACTTTACAATACAAAAAATAAGAAGACAAAGAGGAAAAGTAGAAAACAAAATTAGTAATAGAGAAGTTAAACAAATAGACATTGAGGTTATGGAGTACCTGTAAAGTGAAAGATTCAATGTAGAAAATTTATATCCAAATTAAGGGGAAATCACTGGGATAGGAAGCAATTACTCAGGTGCCATATGAAGATAATTTGAAGCCTTCCACAGGAAACCAGTATAAATATTAACTTGAAGCTAGACAGCAAGGGAAGGAACAGGAACTGTGGAAACTCTGATGCAGTCAATGTTGTGGAGTGATAGGCCAGTGAGTTCACATGGGATACCCATTACCAACAGTTCAAAAAACAGATGTGAGAAAACCAAATATAGTAGCTCATGCAAAGAAGACAAAAGTAGCATTGAATGCTACACCCAGGGATTATAGTGTCTTTTGTACAGAGAGACACAAAGTCATAAAATACCAGGATTTGCAGGAAGAAATGATGGCAGTGTAGAAGAGGGATACTTATACAGTTCCAACAGTAGTAGGAGCAAAGGGCCTCATAAAAAAGAATTTACAGTCTTATTTAAATATGCTACTGATACATCTAACTCTGGAAGAATTGCAGAAGGAGTTACCGGCACACTGAGGGTGCTGCAAAGAGCACTTTTGGCTAACATCAAAGATTTAAACAATGCTAATTTCACAAACTTTAATCATACTTTGACTTAAGAATGGGGTCCATTCCCATCATAGTATTAGAAACCCAAAATACATGGAGAAATTAAACCAAAACAAAATAACGCTTTTCACACCAAGATCTCTTTCAACAGCCTGTACACCCTTTAATATTGCTTCAAC
>NC_056734.1:255712034-255752034 GCF_019279795.1 Protopterus annectens
ATGTCTTGTCTTTCATATGCTGATGGGTTAAGTTAAATAAAATAAATGTTTATGTACCAACAATGATTCTCCTAATTTGTTTCACTCTTTCTTTGGATTGTAACAGAGGAAGCTGAGTCATCTTCGTTACTCTTAGTGGCTGGGGATTTTAATGTAGTCCGTAATTCAGTTACAGATGGTACTTAATCCCTCATCTGAAAAACAGATTAAGACACAGAGGCACCTTAACTCAAAGACCTACTTGCGAGGGATAGAGAGGATTATAGGTAAAAAGGAAAAGTTCCTAAAGAGATTTCAATCATTCTTTAAATCCTTATATTCCCAACCAGAGGGGGATGTGCACAAGGTGGAAGACGATAGTAGACATTTTTGCACAATGTGCAAATTCCATCTGTAAGGAATGAATATACAGATTAGTTAGCCAGGAATATCTCTAAGAAACAAATCAGGAACACCATTTTGAATTTCTCAGTGAGGAAGTAGCTGGGTTTGAATTCTGAACTTTATAAAGCTTTAGTGCATTACTTCACCCTTCCACTACCTTTGCTCCTGCTTGAGTGCCAAGGCTAAAACTAGCTTCTTATCCTCTGTATCAACATAGTTGTGCTGCTGAATCATGGGAAAGGTCTGAGCTTAGATCAGAACAATAGGACAATCTCCTTAATGAATAAAAACATACATATGTTAAGGCTCTAGCTGTTCAACTCAAAGGTAAATATCCACTAATATCTTGCCTACACAGAAATGGTGTGGAAAGGAGAACTCAAATTCAGACTACATAAGAACAATATTTACAAACAGCATGGGCTCAAAACAAATCCTTAGCCTGAAGAAGAAAAAAATAGTAGACTTTGAGAAAGCATTTGATATGATGAAATGGTTATGGATTTTCCTGTGTTATTTATTTAGAACGTCAAGACATTCTGCATCAAACCATGGCTCACTTGTTAATTAACAGTGTGGTAGCAGAACCCTTCAATTTACACATGTAAACTAGGCATGGGGGTCTGCTTTCTCATGTAGCCTTTCTTCTAGTAATAAATGCTAAATGGGAGTGAGGGAATAAGTATTCAAAGCTTTTTTTTTTTTTTTTTTGCTATCATAACAAAAGCTCTCTTTTTCACAGATGACTCTTCGTAGTTCAGTGAACAGTGTTACAGAAAATTGGAAAATATCTCAGGAACTTTCACTCGGGCAAGCTTAAAATTTAATAGGCAGAAACATTAATTCCTTATAGCTAACAAAGCAGCTCTGATTTTAAGAGGGAAAGGGGTCATCTGCTATTTAAGTGGATGATAGGCCTACAGCATTACCTAGGAATTTCTTTACATCTCAATATAAAAAAAATGTAGCATTGTCAGTGGCACAACAGGTAACATACTCCCTTTGGTATAGAAGGCTGTGCTTTTTATTCCTCCACCAGTTAAATTGATGGCTGATACTGCAGTATACTATAAGAGGGGTGCTGCAGTCCTGAGTATGTCATCCTTGGAAGAAATGTCAAACCAAGGTTCCACCTACCTCAGCTAGTGGTAACTTAACTGGATATAAAAGATTCCATGGCATCTATCAAAAATAGTGGGTATCCTTTATTTATATACAAAAGAACTTCTACTTATAGCATATTTACAAATATTTAGAAATGTACTAATGTATAGATATATAAATTTGTTTGTACATATTCATAATTTCCTTTACAATCAAGCTAAATTTTCCTCCCTATTAGACCTCATGGCTTTGTCAGCAACTACCATCTGATTTTACTTAATATTGCTGCTAAAATGCATTTACCTTTGAAAATATCAGTATTTAAACATATCCATGTTTATTTTATCCATTCATTAATATCTTCAAAACATCTTCTTTAAATAGTTTTCTCCATAACTTTTTTTATTCTTTTACATTCCAAAAACATATGTTCTGTGGTTTCTTCTTATTGACAATGTAAACATATTCTATCACTTTTCATTTTATATTGCACAATAGCTTTTACTGGCAATTTATCTATTACCAGTCTCCACAAAAAAAAAAAATAAAATAAAATAAAAAAAAAAATCTTGACATTCTATTATCTGTCTACACCATTTGCTTCTTATTTTTATACCTTATTGTTTTCATCTTTGCATAATGTTTTAACATTACATTCTTATAACATACTTTTCTATCTTTCTCTATATTCTCAATTTTTATTTTCCACAAAAAAATGTTTATCTTGGTAACATTTTAGTTCTTCATTTATACACTCTTTTTACCATATGCGGAAATGTGTCATATTTATATTTATAGAGTCTTACTACTGTCTCATGTTTTTCATTTATTCACTTTAATGCTTTGTATAAATTGAATGAAGCAGGATATACCACTGGGTTAATTGACTCTAAACCTTATTCCTCTTTATTTATATACAAAACTCCTCTTTTACTGGGTTTAATCTAGAACCCAATATAAATCAAAAAATAATTATCTGCAATAATTATTTTTCAAATACTGTTGGCAACATAAACACACTTGCTAATTATGCTGTTTTTCCCATCAATATTAACATTTATTAAGCAAGCCCTTTTTTCTGAATGATAATATATATGTTCTACAGAAAATACAGGTTTGTTTTATTTTCTCTACATTTTTTTTACTGAATTCTACTTACATCTTTATTCCCAGATGTTATAACTAACACATAAATTTCATTTATCACAAAATAGATACCCATTATCTCTACTACATCACCTAAACCTTTACCTTTCTCTTTATTTTAAAGCCATCCCTAAGACCTTTGGACACTCATTTGTCAAAGTATTACTTCTTTTATCCAAATTTTGTTTTTTGCAGTTATTATAATGTAATCTGCATATGTTAACAGAAATGGAATTCTTAACCTTTCAGGGATTATATACTCCATCTCCTTCATTTTGTATTTAATTTCACATACTATCACATTCATAACATAACTAATGCAAAGAGTAAATAACTAGTCATTTACAAGTACTTTTACTTTATTATCACTATATGCTGACATACATAATTTCCTAACGTTCTTACTTATATTGTAGTCTTTCATTATTACCCATATGATTTCATGTCCAATTATATCAAATGGCTTATTAAGGTCTCATATCATGATTTTTGCTGATTCTTCTTTTCTATTCATAATAACATCCACAATTTATCAAACTATCATTAACAACTATTGAAAACCTATACCTTTTATACTATATATATATTATCTTCCATAATATTTTCCATTTTAGTTTCAGATCTCTTTTGTATTATTTTAATACAGATCTTATAATCATTATTATTCAATATTGTTTCAATTTTTTAATTACCTTCTATATTCCTTCTTCAACATGAATTTAAGTATTCCACTACTTAATTCTTTATATATAAAATCTTCATTTCACCATTCTTTCAAAATCTTTAAAAATGTTTTTTTTTTTTTTTTGCCAACACCCCTTACATTTTTATACATTTCATACCCTATTTCATCTGGTCCTGCAGTCAAATATATATTTACTTTTCCTAATACTTTATCTAGCTTATTTAAAGAAATCTCATTTTCCAACTCTTTATTTTCTTTTTCTGTTAACTTTTTTAATTTCCAAGTTTTTCTCTACCTTCTTTGTCTTTAAACATTTCTTGTACATATAGTACTACACTATTCATAACCTTTCCTGAGTCCTTTCTATTTATCCTTTAACATTGTTCATTTTTCTCGTTACACTACCATATTATTTTACTATTCTATTTTAGTAACCTGATACTTCTTTTTTTCCTTGTAAAAATATCTTTGGTTATATAAAAATTCTTGTATTTTGTCTGGATTTCTTTTATATAATTCTTTTTCTTTTGACAAAGTACTTTCTATCATTGAGTCCTAAATTGTCCAATGCATTGTGATATATTATTTTATATTTTTCTTTCACTACTGTTCTCATATTATATTGCCACTGTACAACATTTTTTTATATATTTCTTTAAATATCATCCACCATTTGGGCCAATTTTCTCACACCAATATGATCTTTCCATAACTGTATTACTAAAATCTTTCCTTTTCATTCCATGCATTCTCATTTATCTTTTTTTATTCCTTTGCCTGTATTTATATACTCCTTGTTTTCCTTTAGCTCTAGCCATTTTGCAAGATGATCAGAAAATCTTGTTTCAATTGCCTTCCCTTCTCCTATAACTAAACCTTCTGATACTATAAAATAATATATTTTGGTTCTATACATACATCTTTTGTAAGACCATGAACTTTTCTTGTACTATTTTAACTTACCCCATCTTGTAATTTCTTACACTTTTCTTACATCTTTTCCTTTCTTTTTACGCTTGCCTCTTCAATCACAGTTAAAGTGTCTTGTTATTATAATATTCATGTTTATCACTATAGTCTAAAATCTGATGAAATATGATTTCCCTCTCTTTACAATTAGTATAAGCATATAATGCTATAATTCTATATACTTGTTTTTTTTTTTTCATTTTATATCTACAATGGTTGATCTTTCATTTTTGCTAATGTTACATCTGATAGCTTTACGGCTATTCGATAACATCTCTCATTTCCAAAATTCCAGGTAATTTTTTCCTCTTTCTGTGTCTCTCTGTAATCTTTCTTCTTTTGTTAAAAATCTTCTGTTTTCTAATATAATTACATGTACATCACCTGTTTTACACCACTCCAAAATCCCTATTCTTCTTATTGTATTCTTAATACTATTCAAATTTACAGAAAGCACTCTAATTGTAATTTGCCCTTTTCCTTAGGTTTATGGTTTCATAAGCTCATAGCAAATTACTAGGCTAGTTTTCTTAGTAGGCCATTCTAATGCTTAGCCAATTTCCTTCCCAAAGGTGAGAATCAAACACTGTACATTGTGTCTGTAAGTTAAACACTTTAACCATTATACCAACCCCGAGTGATTAGCAATATATATATATATATATATATATATATATATATATATATATATATATATCTGTGTGTGTGTGTGTGTGTGTGTGTGTGTGTGTGTGTGTGTGTGTGCGTTTGTCTTTTTGGCTTTTCCCTGTTAGGGGTCATCACAGCGGAACTCCGGTCTGCTAATGATTGGCAGTAGATTTTTTTATGTTGCCGAGTTGCCAGCCCGACACCCAACCTTCAGCAAAGGCACGCCCATTCAGGCATGTCTTTCTGAGACTACTCAACCGCGGGGAGGACATGTAGACTCCACACAGAAGGCACTCCAGCCATGAATTGAACAGGAGAACGTCTTGCTGTGAGGCAATAACGCTACCGCTGTACCACCGTGGCTTCATATATATATATATATATATATATATATATATATATATATATATATATATATATATTCTTTTCATCCATTCCCTTTCTTTTTTCTTTTTTTACTTATTCCTTTAATTTTTTTTCTTTTTCTTTTATCTCTTTACCAATATAATATTTTACTACCTCCCAATTTATGTCTTCTTCATCACTTATTTCAGAACTCTTTTCCATGTCCTATTTATTATTTTTTTCTCATCTAATTTTTCTTTTATTTCTGTTACTTTTAAAATTTCTTGTCTTTGTTCATTTTCTTTTCTTTTTCCTTTCTTTTACTTTCATTTTTTGCAATCCAGCCTAAATGCATAATTTTATTGCACTTATAACATTACAATTCACATTTTTGCATCATGTTCCATTCCCCGACAAAAATAACATTTTCTTTTCTTACAGTTCCTTATCAAATGTCCTTTTTTTCCAATGAAAAAATGTTTTAGGTTGTTCCCATTATTTTACAATATCCCTATTCCTTTCCACATTTATCATGCTTGGTATATGTTACAATCCCAGCCACTAGTCCTTAAACTCTTTTTGTCATAAACTTTTGCAGTGTCCAGTACTTATTTCCATAATGTTCTCAAATGTCCTTTCAAAGTCTGTCTTTCTACCTCTGGTTGAAATTGTATATTCATCTTCTCCATTGTTTCCCTACTAAATGCTTTAGCATGTAAAGATTCCATGGATTACAGTCTTTCTTTTTTTCATATTCTCCAAGAAAATGTTCCATTTAAGAAACAGTCACAAATATAATGTCACAAAATGTCTCTTGTTAATACAAATAAATAAACTTACTTCATGTGCTTTTACACCCAAAGGAGCTATTACATTTTCCCACACTTCATACCTGTCCATTTCTTTGCTTTCTTTACTATGAATCCTTACCATGTACATCTGTTTTTCATTTTCTTCAGCTTTCTTTTCTGGTACTCCTTTTTTGCCTTCTTTTACTTTATTTGCATATGTTTTCCTTTCCATCTTACCACTATTTTTCAGCATTGTATCAGCATCCTCCTTTTGCATTTATTTCATAATGTCACCCCAAGTAACATATCCTTCATTTTCTAGCTCAGTCTGCATCACCATTTCTTTAAGTAAATCATTCCTCTACCCTCCCAACTGAAGGGTTGTACTTATACATCCATCACTTACTGACTCATCTCAATCTAATGGATTTCTTTGAAACACCTCCTCAGAACCCTGCACACATTCTCTGGACTCAATATTTGCTTTCTCCTCCATTTTTCTCTCCACTCCATCATCTCCTTCTCCCTCCATCTGCCTCCCTCTTTCTCCAGACTGCCTCTTTGCCTGGAATGGAAACAGGATGTGCTCTTGTAAAATGGGTTCTATGTGCAACAATGATGAGTAGGGGAAGTTCCCCAATATCCCGCCCAAATTACTTGAACATATTTTAAGGAATATGTGAGAAAATTAGTCATGTGGATGAAGATGTTATATTTTTTCTCTCTTAATGAAAATTGCATCTGTAAAAGTTTATCTAAGTCTGCAATTATTTTACAGTTTTTAGGCATATTCCACCTTGTATTTCTACACTTTTTCTGTTTTTTGTTTATTTTGTTCATTTCTTTGTTATTTATAGCACTTTGTGTACTGTGTATTTTTCTAGCTAGTTTCACTGTGTGTGAGGTATTAACTGGAAATTGTCCACTTTTATTAAGCATCTGTTGGGTTGTTTGTTTCTGATAACTTGTTGCAGTTAAACTCTTTTTTCTAGAGGCTCCTTTAGCTGTTTAAAACTTTAATTTAAAGGCTCACTGCTGCTTTTCAGCTGTGAGAAATATGTTTGCAGTTTGTTCTAAGTAGTGGGGATATTTGTAGCATTTCCATATTCAGGCTTGTATTTGGGCCTAGTGTTTGTGGAGGCTGTGTGTCTGAGCACATATTCAGGGACATCTTGGTTTAGCCAAAGCCAGCAGGCATTTCAGTGATAGAGAATTGTTTGAGGTCATTGGCTAACTGAGGTCACCTGGACTACAGCTTAGACTAAGCACTTCATTGGTTCTTTTGAGATTTCTTTCTTAAAAGCTGTCTCAGGTTTTAACCTTCTGTTACCTATGAAGTTCAGTTGTGAAAAAAAAAATCTGCTTTTACTGTATTTGTGTTTCTTCCTACTTTATTTTGCTTTTGCGTCATCTTAAAAGTACTCAATTGTATTTATTACTGCTTGGTGTAACTCATTATAAGCCTTTGAGTTTAAGCACTTGGGCTTCAGACCAGTTGTTTTACATTAAGAAGGTTTGTGGTCTGCACTGTAGTGGCAGAACAGGTAGCTTACATCCTTCTAAGTTGGGAACTGCTGATTGAGGGCTCAGTGTCTGTTATTCTAAAAGTGCATTAATTCTGGTTTAAGCACTTGGGCTTCAGGCCAGTTATTTTACATTAAGTGGGTTCGTGGTCTGCACTCTTGTGGGAGGAGAGGCTGGACTCTGCCCTTCTGAACTGGGAATTTCTGGTTAAAGGCTTATAGTGCCTGCATATTTGAACTGATTCTTACTGAAATTGGTACACCATGTTTGCTGTAGCATAGACTGGATCCAGGCCTGCTGAATCTAGCTTTGTTTGTATAACTTGAGCACTAATCCAGGCATTCTTTAAAGTATTAAATTGTATTTATTACTGCTTGGTAGTAACTTGATTAAAGTGTAGCTATCATTCTAAGTCTTTTGGATTAGTCACTTGGGCTTCAGACCAGTTGTTTTACATTAGGAAGGTTTGTGGCCTGCACTGTGGTGGCAGGACAGGTAGCTTACATCATTCTAAGTTGGGAACTGCTGATTGAGGGCTCAGTGTCTGTTATTCTAAAAGTGTATTAGTTCTGGTTTAAGCACTTGGGCTTCAGGCCAGTTATTTTACATTAAGAAGGTTCATGGCTTGCACTCTTGTGGGAGGAGAGGCTGGACTCTGCCCTTCTGAGCTGGGAATTTCTGGTTAAAGGCTTATAGTGTCTGCATATTTGAACTGCTTCTTACTGAAATTGGTACACCTTGTTTGCTGTAGCATAGACTAGATCCAGGCCTGCTAAATCTAGCTTTGTTTGTATGCCTGTTGTTTGTTTGCTTGTTATTTCCCTGAAACGCTAATTCCACCTAAAATGCGGCTTTTCAGTGCTTTTGTGGATCCCTAGTGATATCTGCATTGCTTACTGTACTTATTTCCTTGTTTCACTTGAAAGAAAGTTACTGTTTGTCATTTTTGCATTTAAGTTACCTGTAACACATTGCATTTAAGTTACCTGGCACTTGCTCAGTAAAGCAATTATATAAGTCAGCACTAAAAAATTAAAAGCACTACACCCTCACAAACTCCCCTTGAGTACCTTGTTCCCCATTGGCCCTTTTTTTCAATTATAAAGGAATTCCCAATACTATTCTAGCATGTGCAAAGGTCAGTTGTCAATCTCCTCTCTGGTCCAGCTGGTGAATCTGGGAATCTTGAGGCAATGTTACAACTGCCTCATGTACACAAACAACACTCTCCTCCTCCCAACAAATTCCAACACATGTGAGAGATGCAACCATATAGCCAACCACACTCACTACAATTCCAGTCTCACATAGACCTACCACGACAGCAAACCAAACACATAAACACACAAAAACATATTCGGAGGCTCTAAATAAAAATCTGCCTAAGCAGCAGAGACCTCCAAAGCAGACACCCAAGCAACCGCTACCCCAAAACAAAACACGTGCAACACATAGCTCACAAAGCCAGTGTGCCGAACAGTCACAGCCCTTAAGGCTAAACAACAAACCTGATACACTTGTAATAGGTGACTCTATCGTCAGGCACACTGACGTTCCACTCACCAGGCTGAACAAGGAGAAGGTCACGGTGAGCTGCCTGTCAGGCGCTAGGATTCGCCACATAACACAAGCACTCAGGTCACTCCAAGGCAAGTACAAATATGACTCAGTCATTGTCCATGCTGGTGTGAATGACCTGAGATGTATCTCCCTGGACTACATGAAAAGAGACATGGAGGAGCTCTCTGAGCATGTAGCCCAGGCCAGTATGACCCTGACCTTCAGTAGCATCTTACCCTCACCAAGAATGATGCCACAATATGAAGACAAGATGATCAATTTCAACAATTGGCTAAAGTATTGGTGTCATTCAAAGAGGATCCAATGCCTGTCAGCCTGGGATGACATGCTCGACACGCCACGATGCTTCGCTAGGGACGGCTTGCACCTGTCACCCCTGGGCTTTCGGATATTGGCAAAGGCTCTTGCTACCCTCATAGTGCCTTTTTTAGGCAAGGCTCAAAAGACAAACCCACCTCCATAGGTATCACAAGGGATAAGAAACTAAGAGTAATGATACTCAACGCCAGAAGTCTAAACCTCAAGATGCACACACTCGAAACTCTCCTTAGCATGGAGAACATCGATATCTGTGCAGTAACAGAAACCTGGTTCAAGGCTCCCGAGAGCACCCCAGCACTACCAGGTTATACCTCATACCATGCTTTTTGGCCCCAAAACTTGGACTGAACCACAAAAGGAGGGGGACTATCAATATTTGTCAAAGATACCCACACCCCCAGGTTGGTGGCACAGCACGAGGCATCAGAGACTATCCATGTGCAACTAACAGTGGGTAAAACTGCCTTCCAGTTTATAGCCTGCTACAGACCACCCTCCCAAACCCAGGAACCCCACTCGGCCTTCTTGAGAACACTGGAAAATATGAAGGTCTCTCCAAACACTATTATATTGGGTGACTTCAACTACCCAAACATAGACTGGGAGCATTACTCTAGCTCCAACACCCTAGCCCAAAGGTTCCTAGAATTTATAAACTCAAATGCTATGGAACAACTTGTTACCACTCCCACAAGAGGGGAAAACATACTGGACCTGATCATCACCAACATGGGGACTCTATGCTCCAGACCAGAAGTGTATCCCTCACTGGTAAGATCAGACCATAAACTAATCTCACTGGATATTCACATCCCGACCCCACCCCCTGCCCAGAAAACCACAGTGAAAAACTTCTCTAAAGCAAATTTCACACTCCTCAAAACCGAGGTCGAATCCTTCAAAGCCCCCAGGCCTGTGGAAAATATGACCCAGACCGCAGAATCCTTTACAAACACATTCTATGAACACCTTCAGGAATGCATGGATCATGCAATCCCAAATAAAACCAATACCCAATCCTCCAAAGGCAGACGTCCTGTCTGGTGGACCCCAGCCATAAACAAACTATACAATAGAAGGAGGAAGCTACTACATGATAAAGCAAAATCCCAAAAAGGGAAGGCATCTCTGATCAGTATTAGCAAAAAACTACGGGCACTCATAAAATCGTCTAAGGCCAGCTTCCAGTGAAAAATTGCACAGGACACTAAGGATAATCACAAGGCTTTCTTTAGTTATGTTAGGAACCCGGTTGGGAATTCCCAGATATGCTCAGAATTAGTCCAAAATGACAAAAAATACACCGAACCCACAGACATTGCCAACATCCTAGCTGACAGGTTCAGTGCAAACTGCCCCCCCCCCCATCCCCACCAAAAGGGCAAATATCTATCCCAGCAGAGTGCTGCCTCCCTGACATCTCAGATGCTCAGGTAAGAGCCGCCCTCTCCAAAGCAAAAAACACAGCATCAATGGGACCAGACGGTGTCCCGAGCTGCATCCTACATGAACTCCAAGAAGAGCTAAACCCAAACATAAAACTACTGCTCAATCTCAGCCCTACTACAGGATATGTACCCAAAGAGTGGCGTACAGCAGCAGTGGTCCCTCTCCACAAAGGTGGTGCCTCAACGGATCCTGGAAACTTTCGCCCCATAAGCCTGACTAGCTTGGTCTGCAAACCTATGGAAAGGATCATCATGGACCTCATAAATAAAGATATTGGGGACCTACAGACACTGGATCCTCCCCAGTTCGGCTTTGTTAAGGGCAGATCCAGACTCTTAAACCTGGCTGATTTCTTTGAAACAGTCACCAAGGCCATTGACGAGGGGAAGGTGGTCCACACAGCCTACCTGGACCTCGCAAAAGCCTTCGATACAGTAACACACTCGGGCATTATAGATAAGCTCACCAGCTTAAATATAAACCCCTATGTCACTAGATGGGTTGCAAACTGGCTCAAGGACAGAACCCACATGGTTAGAATTGCTGGAGCCATGTCAGACTCCAAACCAGTTACAAATGGTGTCCACAAGGCTCAGTCCTGGGACCTCTCTTCTTCGGTATATATTTCTCGGAGGTACAGGCCAACACAGAAGGACTGTGGCTGACCAAGTTCGCAGATGACTGCAAACTGGGCGCCATAATTGACTCTCCAGCCAACACAAGCATCCTCCAAAAGGGCCTCATAGAAACAGACAACAGGTGCCAGAGCCATGGCCTCAAGCTAAACGCCAAAAAGTGTATAGTCATCCCCTTTGGCAAAAACAAAGTGCCCACAAATTA
This sequence comes from Protopterus annectens, assembly GCF_019279795.1. Taxonomy (NCBI): domain Eukaryota; kingdom Metazoa; phylum Chordata; order Ceratodontiformes; family Protopteridae; genus Protopterus; species Protopterus annectens. The sequence goes on from NC_056734.1 coordinate 255,723,822, forward strand.
CCACATAGGTGGTAATCCATTAAGTACAGAAGACGTAATTAGGGACCTAGGGACCGGACTCAAGTTGATAGCAATCTCTCATTTGACAACCACGTGGCCAAAGTGGTTAGAAAAACATTTTATATAGCCCACCTAATCATGAAGGGATTCACATCTAGATCAGGGGAGGTCATCTTGCCTCTTTACTCATCCCTCATTAGGCCCATAATTGAGTACAATGCCCCTTTTGGGATGTACCTTACCAGACACCTGCAGCAACTGGAAAGACCCCAAAAGTACCTCACCAAGAGGATCAAAGGGCTCAAACAGATGCCATATGCTGCCCAATTAAAGAAACTCCAGCTCTTCTCAGTGGCATACCACCTGCTCAGAGGCGATCTGTGCCTGACATATAAAACCATGTCCAACCCGGAATTAATGGACATGCTGCACCTCAGAAAATCCAAATCCCATCGAGCTACGCGCTCGAGAGACTTGAACCTCAGCACTGAAATAAATAGGACATGCTGGAGGGACGTATTCATAACCCAGAGGCTCCCTTCACTCTGGAATAAAATCCCAGTCCAGGTTAGGCAGAGTCCCTCATTGACTCTCTTTAAGAGGAATCTTGATGAGTGGATGGGAGATCATAGGTTTACCCTTGGTATCACTTCTGTGTCACTGTTAGACAGAGGCACAGTATACTAACCTCGAAAAAGGGCATAGCAAAATTAATTTAAAATGGGTGGCGAAAGCCAAACACACTCTGGCTAGGCTTATAAATGCCCTAGGGCAGATAGCCTAGTATGAACCTATGAACCTATGAACCTATAATAGATACTTAGCTAACATAACTAACCTCATTGCACAGTTCCTATGATACAAGGAATGAAGGCAACTTAAAAAAATCAAGTAAAATGGGACAGATGGACTTAGGAGTTTTAGACCTGAGTAACTTTGCTATAGAGTTTACATTACTCCAATGCAAAAAACAATAATTTTACCTTTGGTCTCAGTAGGAGAATAAAATCTACAAAGCTGATTCCTGTTCAGGTGTTTCATGGGATTCTACATGACTTTCTAGATGTTTGAGATACTGTCTAGAAGTGGGGATACCCACAAGGTATTACAAACATTTCATAAAGTTGCATCATGAGCTGCAGTATGGGGACTGCAACATTGCTCTGGGACCTTCCTGAGTTGAACATAGATGGTATCATCCACCATGAAAAGAGCTGGAATAATGATAAGGGCATATTCTGAGTGTATGATATTCTGCAAGAAATAAAAAGCAGGAAAGTGTTTGTTTGCTTTCTTAAAACAGCTTTGTGAAGCATGGACTTTTGTTATCATCATTTTGGCAGTATTTACATTTGATTTATGCCTATTCTAGATATACTGTAAGTAAGTTCAACAATTTACCATTTTCTGTATTAGGCTGCAAGGTGCTTGCAGGAGTTAGACTTTCAGCAAAGGAATATTGAAAGGACCATACTTTTATTATATTTTCATGCAATCTGCTGTTTTAGCATTAGGAGATTTACTGAAAAGATGCATGCGCACATAACCTAGGAGCAATTTGAGACACTCCCATCTTAATTTTTGAGTTTAGTAAAATGTCTGAAGGTTGCCATATGTATTTTTTTTAAATGTACGTCGTTAGCATTATAACTATTGGCTCCCTACCCATAGCATGTACAATACTTTAAGTTGTTTTCTTGGTGGGAGGGGGCATGAGGATAATCTAGACCTGTTAGACAAGTTCTGAAATTGCAGTTTGTTCAGATGTTTATGGACTCAGTAACTGGATATATTAAATAAATGCACTGAAATAGACCTTCCATGCTATGTCACAGTTTTTTTTTTTCCCTGGGGCACTTAGAGGTTGGAGACTTGGGAAGACCTTAGTTGTAATATTTTTTAAGTTGTTACTACAGTTGCAATCCAGATGGCCATTAAAGATGCTAGCCCAAATTCCTTGTTGCCCCCAAGCATTCTGGTTAAGCAAATTGCTCTTAGTCATACAACAGGCAAATGAGGACTAAGAGAATCAAACCTCATATCACAGGAACTCCACCTCACAGCCTTAACCTACTGCACTAACTACCAGACAAATGTCATACATACATGCATACATACATGGCTTCACAGTGGAGATACCCCAAAAGGCTGAAATTTAATGAACCACATGGATTGCTGCTATAGACAGGAAGAATACAAGCTTCCAATGTATGAAATCGAACTGACCAAATCTTTGTATGACACATCGCACCAAAGCACACCAACAAACCAGGAAGTAAAACAAGCTTGTTTTACTTCCTTCTTTGTATGACACATGTTCTAGCAAGGTCTTCTACATTATGTACATGATTTCTGCTATTTCTGGAAGTGGGTTAGTTTGTGTAATAGAATATTGTTTGTATGTGTTTTCTTGTTACAAGTAATATCAAGACGTTTGATGTTTTTGTGGTTGTCATACATGATGATAATTTATGTATACAATAAAGCTGTGTTTGTTCATGATCCTCTTGTTAAGATCCAAAGTCTGTCATTTTCATGAAACTGGTTACCATGTGAAGGAATCCATTTCTTACTGCTTGGCTCTTTTTTCTTTACTTTTTCTCCCGTGCTTCTCACCATTAGTGCTTACTGTTGCCCCCATCCATAGCTTGGTCTGAGTATTCCTTCTAACCTCCCATGGGCTCAGCCCATAAGGGATGGCCCAACATGGACCTTGTAGTGTCCAGTAGCCATGCATCATACTTCTGCTATTGGATTTTTTCATTTTTAACCTACTCCAGTTTTCATTTGCTCTTGCCTTTAATGCCCACAGGATGGGCATATGATAGGTATGTGCTGGCATATTGCTCTGCTTGTGCTGCAGCTAAGCCAATGTCCTCCCCCCATGTTTAAAGTTTTCACAAGGAACTGAAAATAGAGAGTGCCCAGGTATCATCCTCCCCATGGAATGGATACTCCCAACCTTCTCTATTAACACCTCAGACTCCCAAGCATCAAACTGAACCTAAGTCACCTGAGATATAGTAAAGGCTTTATCCCTAGACAACATGGTACAAGCATCTTTACTACTTGTTCCATTGGTTTCATCTTTTTAGTTACTGCCCAGATTTCATTGCCAGATATCAGGATGTGAACATAAACTGACCAATAAAGTTAAAGTTTTGTCTTGTGACTAAGCTCTGTCTTCACCACTACAGTCCCAGTTAAATACTTGCATATATTTTAACTTCTTAAAAGAAGTATTCCGGACAAAGCCAAAACTAATGGGGGGGGGGATGCAAAAGTCCAGCATCTGGAACTGATTTTGAATATTGCACTTATAGACTCAAAAGGTTGATAGAATGACAAATGTAGTCTCAGTCTCAAATATCTGTCATTATTTAATGACTTCAATCCTCAATGATTTGTCAGAAAACCAAAAAGTTTATGACGAACAGACTGAAAATGATGCAAAAATCTTGGACGTTCTGCAAAATACAGGACAGTTGAGAGGTAGTACTGCCGATATTACACCCATCTACAGGCCAGTCTCATGATCCCATGTTCTTTTCACTCAAGAACAAGACATCGAGTAGCTAAATATGTTTTCCAGAGCTTGCTAATAATGCTCTCTCATGTGAAGAAAACAATGCACTCAATACTATTCACTAAAAATCAGCAGTTTTATTATATTTCCTTGAAATGTAGGTTTTCATTTATACCCCTAAATATTAAACACAGTTTTTAACAATTAATGGAAAGTGTTCTGTAGTATTATTGGATTGAAAATTTATCATTAACTCAGCACTTTTTTCCAGTAGTTACTTTTTATACAGAGAGCAAGTTAAGTTTATTTAAAAAGTAGACACAGATATTCCTGGTATTCAGAAATGCTTACCATTAAACCCTAACTCAGAAGGTTTCCACAAGAAATTAAGCTCAGTTCTGAAGGCACAGTCCCAGTACAGTTTTCATCTGTTTGTGACAATTGTACAGACAGGCAGTCTTGCTGGCAAAGATATGCAAAAAAGACAGTCCAGGGTGCAACTAATGCAAATTATCCATGTGCTATCCCTCAGAAATGATACTGATGGTAGATTAAGGTGGCTTAATTTCTTTACAAGGGGGAAAGTGATTGCTATCAAAAAGATATTATTCACCCATTCATCCATAACGGTTTAGTACCCAGCTCATAAATGACTACAGATACATATTGTAGAGCCTGGTGTGGGGTCGGGGTGTCTGTTTATGTAAGAGTGGGATGTGGGTGTGTGCCTAGTGGTAGAAGCATGAATGTGGCTGCATGTATTTGTGTGTGTTCACCCTGTTGGAGTTAAGGACAAGAAAGCAGTCTTTGTATGTGTGCACGCGTGTGTGTGTGTGTGTGTGTGTGTGTGTGTGTGTGTGTGTGTGTGTGTGTGTGTGTGTGTGTGTGTGTGTCTGCCTGTATGTTGTGTGACCAAGAGTTTCCATGAGCATGAGCGAATGTGTATGGGTTTATTTGTGGCTGATTAGATGTGTGTTGGGGGAGGCAGAGAGAATCTGTGTCTGAATTCCAGTTAGTGTCATCTTTAAGATTATTTAAAATGTTACAATGCTACTAGTATACAGTTTGATAACATGGATTCTGTGAGACTATAAAATATTGTTAATTCTTGATTATTTAAAGTGCTAAAGCTTGTATGTACAGAAAAAATTGCACTTTCAGAAAATCATACGGTTTGGCACTAAATTTGGAATGACCTTTAGTATTCCTCAGCTCGGCAAGCAGGGAATTGTACAATGCATGTCCAAGCTTGGAAAAGCTCACTTGGCATTGAATTAAAGATTGGTCTCTCAAAAGTATGTGCTTCAGCATGATAAGACCATTAATGAGTAGAAAGAGAAAACATTATTAGTTTTTAGCTAATAGATGGCAGCTGCCTTTAAACATAAAGCTGTAAATCTGACAGTATGTATAAATGGCTGTTTTTTTCCATCATAAGCCAATTTGCAGAAGACAGACATAGTAATATGTTTTTTCCACTGAAAAATGAAATGAAGCTAAAGATGCTGTCCTGATAAATTGGCCTAAGAGCCAAAGACCATGGCTGATAGGGCATATTCAAGCCTTTATTATAAATAGGTGTTTCTATCACCTACTGAGAAGCTACTTTATGGCCATTGACTCATTTTTACCTGGGCTTCAATTTTTTCAGGGTCCCTTAAGTATGATGGCTGAAAACAGAACTGGATCCTTCCAAATCTTAATATATACTTGTAATCCATACCCTGAGATATTTCTAGGTTAATGGCATACTTAATCAAGTGTTGGATAAAACTGGAAAGTGTTTACCTGACTCCAGACAGCTTTCACCCTGTTTTGCTAATTATAATTTATATTGTCTTCCTAGAAGAACTTGCTTCTAATGATGTTTTGAATAGTTTCACTACATCAACTTATAGTATTTTTGCATTCCAAATCATCATGAGTTACTTTTATTAAATGTGAGAAAATAAAGTGTTTTCTTCCCCTGTGATAACTTAGTGAGAATGATAATTTTTTAATAAAATAATACATTGGATATAATTAGAATTTGACAACGAAGAAATTTGTTAAGGATAAAGCAGCATTTTGAGAGTCTAAAACAATTTATGGCTAAAATATTTCTCAGGCTTTGCTGATCTGTCTGTTGTTTTAGTAAAAATTGAAATTGGGAAGCATTTAGAACTCTTCCTTTATAAGCTGCTGCTCTGAATTCAACAAAATCTTTCTGAGCATCTCTAATGCACTATCCACTCTTAGAAACAATAGGATTAAAGCCAAACCTACTTCATGGCTATTTAGTTAAATAAAACGATTCATGAATCAGAGATATACATTTTCTAAGGTTTTGTTGCAGACTAAGGCCCAGACAAACAAACTAAGCTAAACATTATATGAATTCAGACAAAAATCCTACTACCCACGCTTCAAAATGTACACCAGTACAGCTTCAAAGATTTCTGAAAATAAATTATTAAGCTCTGGGCAAGCTACTTAGCCTACACCAATCACAGAAAATCAAAACACCAACATCATTAGTCAATTAACTCCCATTTTATAAGAGCAGTAGCCTCTTTGACTAACAAGTTATCCAACACTAACCTCCAAGTTCCTCCTCAAACACATACGCACCAAATTATCTTCCCCTTTTAACCCGCTCTCACTGTTATCTTGAGAAATCATCTCCAAAATTTAAAATCTACTACAATAGACCATGACAATTTACTAGATGAACACCTCAGGATTGCAGAAGATGCAATAGCCTATCCTATATCCATTCTGATTGACAACTCCATTACTAAAACAATGTTCCTGCACACTGGAGAAAAAAAAACAATGCTCATCCTGCTACTATGTAATAGTAGAACCTCCATAGAGCTCTCAAACCTCAAACATCAGACCCACAGAAATGCTGTCTTCTTTTCTGTCCAAAACATTGGAGAAATAATGTACACTTTCAACATATCAAACATCTAGCAGAAAACAATCTTCTCTATCTCCTATACAGCATGATTTTCTCCCCTGCTAGAGTCTTCCTCCTACTACTATTACTTCCGACCTACTGAACATTCAGTACTAGCAGTACTACCAGTAATGAAGGCAACCTGGTCTGCACATTCTTTCCTGGCTTATCAATAACCTTTGACACCATCTCCCACAGAAAGCTACAACATAAGCTCTCATCCATGTTTTGCTCATTCATCATTCATTCCTCCACTGATTTCATAGCTACCTGTCTAACAATGTTTAAGCTGAAAAGTGCAAAATGATTTCTCTTCTCTTCTGTTCTACCTGTAGAAAGAGGTATCTCCTAAGGATGCATACTAAGACCCTTATTTTTTAATTATTTCATCAATGACTTTCATACTGCTGCCAAGCAAGCGATTATCAGTATGCAGATGTCTCTGCCTTCTTCTGCTCAGCCAAGAGTCGCTCCAAGAGCTCAATCTTTTCTTCCTTCTATTTAAGTAAGGAAAAATACATTTCAAGTCTCCAACTTAGTTAAATCTATTTACTCAGAGACATCTATCTGCTCAAAACAATAAATTCTCAATAACCTCTGTTATTAATACCACCACTGAAATGGTAACTAAAAACAAAACTACTAGATGTAATCATAGATGGCTAGAGAAAATTTAACCATAACTTACTACAAGCAATAAGAAAAAAAATATCAAAAACCGGGCTTCCTCGCTAGGTCAAAAATTCACTGGTATAGCAAGGAAGCACATAGCCAATGTTTTCGCACTTCCTTCACTTCTTTATGTCTCTCCTATTTACTACTCTGCAAGTCTCGTTGACATCAAAATTAGAGCAATAATGAATCAAACTTGCCAATTTTACAGCAAGCCATCTCTACAAAACTTATCCCTGCTTGGTACTAAAGCAGCTAAACTGGATTGAATTATGACTTTATTTAACTTTATTTCAACTTGGAATAACCCATAAACTTATCTAGCATCTTGAAAACTGTCAACATCAAACACTACTTCCCCAAAACAACATCATGTATGGATAAATTACTGCTACCAAAAATAAATTATGGATAAATTACTACTTACTATAATAAAATCCAGTGACACTAAAGGTGGCTTATTATATCCCACCTATATTGCAAAATTATGGAACTTCATCCTCTACCGGTAAAATCAATTGGCAGCCTAAAACCTTTTAAGTCTCAGCTAAGCTTCAGCTAATAAATACACGGACCTGCTCTTGCACATCCACAGGCTAAACTCTACAAAAAATACCAACTTCTCAGGCAGAATCAAACTGCATATATATAATAGATAGATAGTAGATGTGTGTGTGTGTGTGTGTGTGTGTGTGTGTGTGTGTGTGTGTGTGTGTGTGTGTGTGTGTGTGTGTTTGTGTGTCTTTGTTTCAAGATTTATTTTAGGAACTAATTTATCTCCAAAATTATACACAAGATTACCATACACTATAGTATCCAATTTTCACTCCTTTGTACTTTTGCACACTGTTTCTTGGATGCCTTTTTCTCCTACTGTCTATCTCTCTTATTTGTATTCTATTTCTCCTCAAGTTGGCAATTATTTCATCTACTACTCTTACAGACTTCACTACCTATTTCATTTGCTACCCATTAACCATCCCATCCCCCTTACTTTAATATGCCTGTCTCTCTATCTCTCTTTTCTCTTGGGAGTAGACACTACACGCACACACACACACACACACACATATGTGTGTGTGTGTGTGTCTGTGTGTGTGTGTGTGTGTGTGTGTGTGTGTGTGTGTGTGTGTGTGTGTGTGTGTGTGTGTGTGTGTGTATACATAATTTGCTTACAACATCCTGAACTATTTTTAACATATGTATGCATATTGTACTTCTCTGAACCAATCAAATGTTTATGCTCTAGTGCTTATTGCATAGCTCTACTTTTAGACATGCGGATTGCTTTTTGTGTGCTTATAATGGGTCAGATTACAAAAGAGTTGCTCTCAGTTTAAGTCTGCCCTGATTCCAAAAGACTTGCCCCCAGATTCAGCAAGCCCTGCATGGTGTGCAGGACTAGTGCAGGAACTCTAGCAGGCAATATGTCTGCCATACGATCCAGGAATAAGCTGTAGGGACGTGCACAAGAGCTCATGCACAGGTCCTGCACGGGTTCAGCCCCTGTATGTAAATTACCCCATTTGCGGGAGAAATCCATGCAAATGAGGTGAATTTGTGATCCAGGAAGCTGGAAGTCGGCCGTGCAGGACTAGTGTAATCTGCAGAAATGTACTCCGCCAGTAACGGAGTACATTTCTGCAAATTACAAAACGGAGTCATGATGGCTCCAAATAAAGGGTGGCTTTTATGTAGAAAGCATGCCAATGGCCAAATATAAGGCAATTGGCATGGAAAACAGTTGAAAAAATAAAAAAATCTACTTTTTATTTTAGCTGATCTTGGCTGTATAAGTGTAGGGCAGTGGAGCGCAAATGGGATCGGGTGAAAAATAAGAAAATAAACCTAAAATAAGCATTCTAACCAAAACTACTATTTTGCCATTATACTCAATGGCAGGCAGAAGACAATATGGCCAGTGAATAGTGATTGCTAAGGGGGGAGGCTCAGTGTGGGACCTGTAACTATGCATCAGCAGGCAATCCTATGCAAATGAGGGGAATGATACTGAATCCCAGATTTCCCCTGCATGCTAGTCAGCACCCAACAGTGTAAGAGCAGGAATAGCTTGGTGCAAGCCTAGGAGTTAGCTGACATCATAGGGGTGTGTGTCAGGCATACTGTAAGCAAATTGGAGCCCTGTGGCTTGGGTTTGCCCTTAGCTTAGCAGAGCTAAGCAAAGAGGTGTGTCTGAGGCTGCCTAGCACACTTTACATTGCCTAAGCGGGTGTGCGCGCCATGCACTGGGTTTTAATCATAAAAAAAAAGTAAACCAGGAAATAGCAGCTCTGTCCACATTTGAGCACTGTGTTTGTGCGGCACACCCCCAGGCTTAAACAGGAAGGCAATGGGAAGGGAAAACAGCAGTAGGAAGGTAATCTAGGAGAACTAGCATAGCTGACAGGTGAAATGTATCAGAATCAGACAATTACACATGCAGCAGACCAGCCCAGCCCAGAACACTACTATAAACTATGCAAACACCTTTCCCTCTGTTTTTTCCCACATACTCTACACTACTGGTGTATACAAGCGGGGAACTTTTAACAAACAAAAACAACAAAATGATAGAGGCTGCAGCAGCTATCAGACATCATCATGTGGAAGAGGCTGAGGATGGTGAGGATGAGAATTCTGTCAACCAACACACGGTGAGGAGACAGAAAAGGGTGTACAGACCCAGGGCAGCCTACCAGGGACTACAAGAGCTGGAGAGAGTGGAGCACTATAGGGTGGACAGGGACCTCATACAGCAAATTGTTGAGCTGTGTTGGCCATGCTTGACACACAGAACTAACAGAGGGGAACCCATCCCAGTGGATACAAAGGTATGTGTAGGCCTAGGTATACTAGCCACAGGTACCTCCCAAAGTCCAACTGGGTATATCATGGGGATCTCACAGGCATCAGCATCCAGGGTATTCCACCCGTTCCTGGAAGCCATGTCAGCACATACCAGTGAGCACTTTTATTTCCACAACACCAGTGAGGTGTTGACCAGCAATATGAGTCTCTTCCACTAAATAGCAGAATACCCTGAGATAGTGGGTGCTATAGACTGCATGCACATATGCATCAAAGCACCATCCAGTGATCGGGGTAGGGTCTACATCAACTGCAAGGGCTTCCCCTCCATCAACTGCCAGGTCATGTGCGATGCCCAGGGCATTATAATGAATGTGTGTGCTGGCTGCCCTGGAAGCTATCACAATTCCCACATCTGGCATCTGACACAGCTGTACCAGGGATTTGCCAGTGGGGACATCCCTTACGGTCACCTAGTGGGGGATGCTGGTTGAGCACTGGAGCCGTGGCTGATGACACCCATCAGAAATGCGCATACACCCGAACAAGAACTCCATAATGAGGTACAGGCACAGATCGAAATTATAATAGAGCATGTGTTTGGGATTCCCAAGTCACAGTTCTGGTGCCTGAACACATCCGGTGGAGCTTTGCAGTACTGACTAGCTACATGTACTCAAATTTTCATTGTATGTGCCATGCTACTCAATATGATCCTGCAGAAACAATTGCAGCAGGAACAGCATGGGGCAGGGCCACACAGCCCCCCACCAATGCTAAGGCCTGCACAGGCACAGAGTGACTAGGAGGAAGAACAACCTGAGCCTACCCCAGTAGGCAGACGGAGGCGTGCCCAGTATGCCCTGGCCTTGACAAAGAGGCAACGCATAGCACATACACTGACACAGTAGGGACCCAGGGAATGACACCTCTCTCTGACTTGCACATACAGTAAAAGGGATGTCAAATATGACACTACCTGTGCTCAACCATGTATAGGGAATGTACTATATGCATCCAACATAGGCAGCCCTCCAGCACCATCCTCAACACTGTCACACCCAGAAGGTAAGTCACTCTCCTTACCAAATGCTGAATGGAGTAGTATGTGTTGTTACTTGTATCTATGTTATGGATATGAGCATGCAAGGGAATCAGGTGGCTGAATGGGATGCCAGCAGACAGTAGACACCAAAAGTGGCAGCATGAGATTTATAACAAATATTGGTGTCACCATAGTAGCCAGTACTACACATGGTGTCAAAACCCACTGCAGGAAATGTGCTGGGCCACACGTGTGTCCATATGACACAGTCAGGGAGGTTCACATACCCAATAACAGTCTCAGCCAGCAGGACAGGTGTAACCAAACACAAACAAAGGCTGTGCTAAGGCCTCTGAATGATACCTATGGGTAATGTCCCCCCCAGGCCTACACAGACAGACTACATCAGGTCAGGCAGTGGGATGTTAGTTCTGAAGGGTAGGAAGTCAGAAACTAATATGTAGGTCAATCAAACCTAAGACCTGTAGTACACTGATATGCCTCTAGTCAGCATGATAGGTTAGAATACAGAATGAAATGGCGTACCTGACATACCAATACAGTCATAGCAAATGTGCACAAGTGTCAGGTGTGACTCCCTCAATCCCATGTAGAAATGTAGAAACAGTCAGGTGGGCCCCCAATCCTTTGTAGACATGTAGAAACAGTCACGTGTGCCCCCCAATCCTATGTAGAAATGTAGAAACAGTCAGGTGTGCCCCACCTCAATCCTACATTGAAATGTAGTAACAGTCAGGTGAGCCCCTCAATCCTATTTAGAAATGTAGTAACAGTCTGGTGTGCCCCCCCAATCCAATGTACGCACGTTGAAACAGTCATGTGTGCCCCAATCCTATGTAGAAATGTTGAAACAGTCAGTTGTGCCACCCCAGTCTGGTGTAGAAATGTAGAAACAGTCAGGTGTGCCCCCCAATTCAATATAGGCATGTAATAACAGTCAGGTGTGCCCCTTCAATCCTGTGTAGAAATGTAGAAGCAGTCAGGTGTGCCCCCTCCCCCAATCCTATGTAGAAATTTAGAAACAGTCAGGTGTGCCCCCCAATCCTACGTAGAAATGTAGAAACAGTCAGGTGTGCCCCCCAATCCTATGTAGAAACAGTCAGGTGTCCCCCCCAATCCTACGTCAAAGTGTAGTAGCAGCCAGGTGAGCCCCCCCAATCCTATTTAGAAATGTAGTAACAGTTTGGTGTGCCCCCCAATCTGATGTACACACGTTGTAACAGTCATGTGTGCCCCCCCAAATCCTATGTAGAAATGTAGTAACAGTCAGGTGTGCCCCCCTCCAATCCGATGTAGACATGTAGTAACATGTATGTGTAGGTATAATACCTGTGGAGCACAGATGACCAGAGGTGGCCAAGGTAGCAGGATAGATTGTAGCATGTGTACAATATACAGGTATGCATGTGTTAGGTTGGTGTGTGCTTCATATTGGGTGAGAGTGGTCAGTATGTATGCATGTTGAGGTTTGACCTGGTGGCCATTGCCCACTACTGCTGATGACAGGGACAAGTCCTCACAACTGCAGTGCCAAAGACAATTCTCCCCAGTATAACACATGCTAGCAGTCAGCCATTGTAAATGTATGGTGGTAATATGTGTCGCCATCTGAAAGATGGACATGACATGACTGTTGGGCTACATATACAAGCAGTACACAGGGAAAAGTACCCCAGACATACAGTATATAATGTGTAACGGTGAAATGGAGACACCCTTGGAATTGTACATACAGGTATGCATCACATTATCTGGGCTTGTAGTAGGGAATACCAATGTCATCCGGCCTAACACTTGCAGATCACAAAGGTGGTAGGACTGATGTACTGGAAAATGGCTGATGTCCCTGCACAAGCCAGCACAACTGGAATGCCCCATGTATATCTGTGAGTCAGATGCAAGTAGTGTCCATAGCACACATGCACCCAGCAAACCCAAACACCACCCACAGGTACCTCTCTGGTCGTATCCCTGCTGCTGGGAATGGGTACAATATGACCCCCACCTGTGTATGGCAATAGCGAAAGAATGCAGCATGCAGTGCAGGTGTCCCATGCAGGTGTGTCCCTAGCTGTAAATAGCATGCTGTCAGCATCCACACCACCTGATCAATACTGATAGAAAGTATTGGCATGAACACCTAGCACACCTACCCTATCACCACAGGGGAATATACTGTATGGCAGTCTGGGACTGTAAGACTGATAGAATGCAACAACCTGCTACAGCTGTCCTGCATCACCACCAAATGACCTACAGGCCTCTGTGAAATGCCCATGTCTCACCCGTACTGCCAATGTATGTTATGTCATGGACACCCAAATAACAACATAACACACTCCATATAAGCCATATGCAAGGTCATGTGGACAAACCACAGTAACATGTCCACCATATCCCATGGCATGAACTCTGGACCAACACCAAAACACAGCTGTGATGAGGTGATAACTATAGGGAAAGTATCAGAGAATGTATGCATAATGTATGGAAGAGGATAGAATAATAGAGGGGGGTGGGAGCATGGGCAGCATGTAATGTGCAATGTCCAAAACAGCTGTGTGCACATACTATCCCTGGCTGCAAACACAAAAATGAGTTGCTACAAACCCACCCATACACCACAATAGGATTAATGTCCTGACTTATGACACCTGCCTCTGGGCAATCTGTGTGAATCTATATAGCTGTCAGGTATTGCCACAGCAGGATAAGGCCATACTGTCACAGCGATGGATGTACAAGTATGGGATCTTCTGCCAGCACTGTACCAAGGTGCTGAACTGGATACACAGACCCGGCAGCAAGTGTCTGCAGCTCCCCCTCCAGAATGGCACAACTTTTCATGAATATGTAGGTGTTTGACCACAATACTGGACACAGCTGCATTCACCCTGTGTTCCCCAGGACATCACTGTGAGCATAAATGTCCACCTGACAGTACTTGAGGACATAAAACATCACTGTGTATAACAGTACGCATGTCTGAATATCTCTGCTAACACCAGTACCATGTAGCAGAATCAGCACAGACACAATCACCTACAGTACACACTATCCCTTTACACAGTTTGACCCCATATTGCCAACTGATCTACAGATATCCTGCAGAAACAGTTTGTTATCTGTAGGTGTAGAACACAAATGTCTGTACTGGGATACAAACTATCTGGAATGGATCCACACGTTCAATATAGAAGGGTATGCTGAGCATGCTCACACACATAGAGAAATGAAGGCAATATCAGACAACAACATACTGAAAGGTCATAGTGGGCATGCTCACACACTTAAACAAATGAAGCCCATATCTGCCAACAACAGTGGACCATACATATCTGACAGTTGCATATGTTAGTGCATACAATCCTCAATATGTACCAGTCATGCTTTGCACACACATTCCATAGAAATACACACATATATCCATGGACAACACACTATAATATGCCAAAAGTACACATACATAGATGTGTGGAAGAGAGTAAGAGTGACAAAGAGCCTTCCATCATGAGGCCTGTCCCAACCACACACAACCAAATGGTTGCAACCACATGATATGTAAATGTCACTCACTGTAGAAATTAGCCACTGGTATCTCTCAGCATTACAGACTCTGTGGTGCACGTGGTAGCTGTGCAACATGACTGTACAAGGCAGTAGTCATCTAGCAGTTGTTTACATGTACCTGCAGAACATAAACCTGCATGTGCCTGAGTGTGATGTGTCTACCTCTAGATGAATGGGTTATTGACCATGCGCATACACTGTCCTACTCATAGCCCTACTATGAATAGCCTGCTGATGTCATTCACTTTGAAATACACCTTTGGGAAGGAAGTAGCCCAGTAATCTCTGTGGTACATCCTATAACTGCATAATCCTGTAGTGTGATAAACTAGTTAGGTAGGAGTTCTAATCCCAGACATGGCAACTGTGTGTGTGCATGTGTGTCTCTGTGTAGGGAGCAATGCTTTTTAGACTAGTCACACTCACAACAACTCAAATGCCCTACTTTGGCAAGGCTGCTGATGTCATTCACTTTGAAATACACCTTTTGGAAAGGAGTAGCCCAGCAAACTCCATGGTGTGCCCTATAACTGCATAAAGCTGTAGTGTGATAAATTAGTTAGGTAGGAGTTTGAATCCCAGACATGACAACTGTGTGTGTGTGTGTGTGTGTGTGTGTGTGTGTGTGTGTGTGTGTGTGTGTGTGTGTGTGTGTCTGTGTGTGTGTGTGTGTGTGTGTGTGTGTGTGTGTGTGTGTGTGTGTGTGTGTGTGTGTGTGTTTGTGTCTTTGTCTGTGTAGGGAGCAATGACTTTTAGGCTATTCACACTCACCACAATTCAAATGCCCTACTTTAGCAAGGCTGCTGATGTCATTCACTTTGAAATGGACCTTTGAGAAAGAAATAGCCCAGTAATCTCCATCACATGTCCTATAACTGTGCAATGCTGTAGTGCGATAAACTAATTAGGTAGGAGTTCTAGTCCCAGACATGGCAACTGTGTGTGTGTGTCTCTGTCTGTGTAGGGAGCAATGCTTTTTAGGTTAGTCACACTCACTACAATTCAAATGCTCTACTTTGGCAAGGCTGCTGATGCCATTCACTTTGAAATGCACCTTTGGGAAAGGAGTAGCCCAGTAATATTTGTGGTGCATCCTATAACACCATCATGCTGTAGTGTGATATAATACTTTGGTAGGGGTTCTATTCCCACACATGGCAAATGCGGATATTTGTGTGTGTGTGTTTCTTTATCTGTGTAGGGTACAATGCTTCTGAGGCCATTCACAGTCACTACAACCTCAGTTGACCTTCTTTGTCAAGACTGCTGATGTCATTCCCAGTGAAATACACCTTTGGGGAGGAAGTACTCCAGTAATCTTCGTGGTGCGTACCATAACTATGTAATGCTGTAATAAACTAGTTAGGTAGGAGTTCTAATCCCAGACATGGCAAGTGTGTGTGTGTGTGTGTGTGTGTGTGTGTGTGTGTGTGTGTGTGTGTGTGTGTGTGTGTGTCTGTGGTTGCCATTTGTATCATGTGTGAAGGCGGCTGTGAGTGTGTAACAACTGGACTCATTGTGGAGTGGGTTTTGCAAATTTCTTATATGGTGGCCCTATTATATGTCACAATGTCTACTTTACAAGGATTACAGATGTGAAATAGCCGAGAGGCTGGGGTGCCAATCCATATCCCTATATGTGACATCAAGGCCTGGCAAACAAAGTTAGCAACCCTTGTATTACCCAGGGAACGGTCTCAACCCATGTCTCATACACAAACACACTTGCCTAGGCAACAACTGCTATGTTGGTAGCACCCTGCATATTGCCCACAGATAGTAACCATGGTGTGATTGCAGTGGACTACAGATGGCATGGCACCCTGTCCATCAGTACAATTGGCACATACATGCAGACAGTGTGCCTTCGCTATGTTCCCCACTGGATACCTGCAACACCTGTGGTGCCATCAAATGTGACCCACAAAGGACATACCATGGCTTAAACACATGCCCTGTATGGACAGATGCCACTAACAACAGGGAATACCTGTATCATGCTATCAATGTAGATGCAGGGTAAACCTGCTGTCCATTACCAGTTCCCACTACATGAGGCCAGAACTGGCACATCTGATTATAACAATCTGTGTACACAACATGGACCAGACACCCCAGGTACAGTTCCTCCTGTCACTGTACATGCATGTGGGACGTGTGCACATCCCAGACAGTGTCCACGTCATGGACTAAAGAACACATACATGGCAAGCATTGCACAGCAATGGCCACACACAATAGTAACCCAGATGACTGGATTGTGAATACAATACCCACCTGTGTGGGCCAATCCAGACAATACACCCCCGAGCCACACTGCTGACAATTGTCATGTGGCCTGATGCCAAGGTATACCCCTCACCTAGCCTTGCATAGCCTTCTGGCACAGACAACCACTACACACCTGTGAAGCAATGTACACATGCATGTCAGTACTGGCACTCCATGTCTGTGTGTGTTGTGTATGATGCTTTTAACCACATTCACACTCACTACAACTCCCATTGGCATACTGAAGCTTAGGTTTTACTCTCTCATCCCCTCCCTGACTTACTTTGTCTTTGTCTGTCTCTCTCTCTCTCACTCCCTCTCTGGTGGATGTGGAAAACGTCACCTGCTTTGCTTAGGCAGCAGCTTGTGTTTTGTAAGTGATGCCCATGATCAGCTGATTGCATGTGGGACAGCTGTGGTAACATTCCCATAGCCAATTGCATGGAAACACACTCCAGTATCTAGGAATATCATGTTGGTGTTGGGCCTTTCCATTCACTGCGAGCAGGACCTAGAGCTGGTGCTTGGCAAACAGCATCACAGATGGATTTGGGATTTACCTCTAACAACATACACTGTGGAGACTGGCCAACACACAGGAGTGGAGTATGCCTGACATGACTACAGAATGTAAGTGTTTCTATTCTGCATTTGGAGCAATGCTGGTTTAACAGGGTGTGTGTGGATATGGCTGGTCTTCATGTTTTAATACCAGTCATGACAGGGCTATGTTTTTGAGGAAACTCCCATCTGTAAGGTCATCTACAGACTGGGCAGTGTATGGTGCATTTTGTTTCCTGTGTAATCAAAGAACACCTATCTGAGAACTGCAGAAGCATAGTGTGAGGATTGCAGTCAGTATATGGTGACAGCCATGAGCGTTACTGACTTCATATCCCTCATATGACATATATCACAACAAACCCTGTTACAACAGTAAATATATGAGGTTATCACAGCAACATGTCAATATTGGCCCTGTGTTTTTGCCTCCAGCCACAACTCTGTCAACCATTGTACATATGTCATGCGGTAAGAGGTGCATATGTTCTGTACACCATTATTTATCAACATCATATCTGATAACAAGCCAGTGATATATGAGACTGATACACATACTATGTATAGTAGTGGTTATATTTCAGGACTTAACCTGGGCATTCTGTGGTTGTGTGTACAGTACTGAGGTATGTGTACTTATGGTGATTGTAAACAGTGTGTGTATTGTGAATATGTACCTTGGCCAGTGTATAGACTGTGGTAGATGTCATTGTTCTTGGTCCTGTTCTATCTGATGTTACATGCTGCTCCAGTGTATGGTACCCTATTGGCTTACATGTTTGTAAGGCCAAACACACACATGTCCCATACCACAAACAGGCATTGGACCACACTGTGTAGTGACCCAGTATATGTAGGGCTAGTGTGTGAGTAGCACATATGAGGATGGTGTTGATCAGACAATCCATATACTGTACTATTATGCTAGTTTACCATATGTGGCTGTGACTGTGTTCACACTGGCTGTGGGTATGAACTTTCACACAGGTGTCTGTTACTCTGTGCTATGACATGCCTGTAGTGCCTGCTATATTTGCAGGTACATGTGTATTCCCCCATAAGAAATGTAGGCCAGTGTTATGGCAGTCTGTCTGTAGTTTGCACAGTGCTTTGTCACATGCCTAGCAGCTTTGTGTACTTACCCAGTCTGATGTTATGTCCAGATATTTCCAGATGTACTGCTGCTGGGCCACCATAACTGTTATGTATTTCTAACAAAGCAGTGGGATGCTTTATAGATGTATGTCACTAAGTACTGGGTAGCATGTGGCTATGTGATCTCTGCACCAGTGGTTATTATGTGTCAGGACAGACAAGAGTGTGTGACTGCATAACCTATGTGGGCATATGTATTCCAGTATTTACATGATATACCCATCTACATGGCTGTTAACACCCACATTGTCAGGCTTGGTCCACATGTCTTGCACTAAAGGGTTTTGTATATACCTCTGGACTGACCAGAGTGTGTCAGACTATCCAACTGTATTGGCCATATCTCTGCTGTAGTCTACAGGATCATTATTGTGCTATCAGTAGTGCTGTACTATGATGTCCTTAGGATGTCTGTCAGTAGACAATGGTGCACATGTTAAAAGCAGATGTGACCTCCCACACACATGTCTGTTAAGACAACCCCTATTACAGTAGCAACAGTCTAGATATATACCTGCAATACATACCTGACATCCCCTTGCACTAAGAGGCTGGGACTATTGGGGCCGAGGTAGGACTCCACTCCATGTTCTGGACATATGGTGAACATATATGTGCATATGATTATCCATATATCTATAAAGATATATACACATATACATATCAACATACATAGATGGATATATAGTGCAATATATATATATATATATATATATATATATATATATATATATATATATAAACACTCAAATATATACATATACACAGCAATATATGTATCTACACATATACAGATATAGATACATATGAACATATACTTATGGATATCTACATATATATTGACAGTAATAGGTATACCAGAATAGATATGTATGCACATATAGTTATAGATATCTAAATATATATCTACATAAATAGGCATATCTGTGCACATAAGATGTACATACATATATAGCTATATATACATATATCTATATATACATACATATATCTATATATACATATATCTATATATATCTATATATATCTATAAATATATATATATATATATATACATACATATATATATATATATATATATATATATATATATATATATATCTACAAAGAGTTCTACACATGGTCATATATATGATGCACTATGCGGATGTGTATACAGACATATGTATGAATATACATGTGTATGTACATGTAGACATATATCAACATATGCATATGTATATAGCCATATTCCTGTCATGTGTAAACATCATGGTTGTGTATACTTTCCCAGATGTATTAAACTGTATGTATCTGATATGTGCACATTATGATAAAATAACATACGTGATGCAACAGTCATATTAATAACAAGTACTACACATTTGTGGAAGTAAAGGCAATTGTTCAATACTAATCAATATATGTATTGTTGGAAAAACAACAACTGTCCTCACAGTGGTCATGGCGTAGTGGTTAAGGGTTGTGACTATAGTATACAGGGTCCTGGGTTCAAGACCTGCAAGTGCTGTTCATTTTGTTGCTGGGCAGAACAAGGGCTGTTGGATACAGAGTGGTTAAGGCAGTCTTGAGCAGCTTTAAGCAGGTTTGTGCAGGTTTGTGTGAAGCTAATCGGTGCTAAGCTATGTGTAAACGTATGGGTGCTTACATAGTGTAGGCTTTACTTACCAGTGCACAAATCAGCTTAGCTGTTATATTAGAGCAATGTTGATACCACTTCTCACCACCCAGTCCGATAACGTAGCAGGGTATTGACATCTGAATAAGTGTAGGTGCACAGCTATGACCACCTGCAGTGATGCACCCCAATACTGACACATGCGTACATGTGCATTACTGAGGATAGCAGTGTCTGTGCGTTAGCACACCTGTACTTGAGAATTCCATGAGGGCCTTCACAACCACTGCAACACCCATTGCCATAGTTATTTTTGGCTGCTGCTCTATGGGACATTACATGTACCCCATTACGCTCCTCTCCCTACTGGCTGCATGAGCTTTGCAGTACCAGTACAACACTGTTGTACAACTGGGTCAATAGGTATGGGATACCCACTGAGTTCTGGCAAGTGTGTGTATGTGTGAATGTCCGTATATCTGTATGGTATAGCATTCTGAGGCCACATACTTCTATTACAATACTCATTACCACACAGTAGTACATATAGTGTTGTTCCTGCCCATAGGTGAGGCATGACAATGCAACACCCTACTATGTCTGTGACATCTGCATTAGATGCATATCCTTGTGGTACCACTGTTGGGATATACAATGGGTTATATCGCAGTCATGGAAAATGTGTGATGGTGGGTATGTCAGAGTGTTATCATGGCTTTCAGGGAGTACAATATCCACTGAGGATGTGGGTGCTGTGTACACTTTCATTACACCAAGGTACACCCGGTATATGTCCCATGTACCACTTTATGGTTACCACTGTCACCATCAACCATACAGGTAAATGATACCACAATCCAGCCCAGTTATGCATGTGCTGTGTGCAGCCTACCTGTAATATATTGGGCACATGGTCTAGTTAGTTAACAACGATAGGCCCAGGTCTCTCGGACGTGTGTCTGCCTATGTGCCTGTTAATGTGTATATTAAGATATGTCACACTATGTATTATCCATATACACTCATTACATCCCTCATTAGCATACTGTACATGTCTGGGGATGATCTGCATGTAACATGTAACCTGGAACACACCTCACCTTAAACGCTGTGTGGTGTGTGCAATGAAAGCCACACACTTCAGCAGCACTACATACCTAGATAGGGGTCTAGTTCCAGTGTTGCCAAGTAAGAGTGTGTGTGTATGTGGATGGGTCTACATCAGGTTGCAGATTATACATGTCCAAGCGGGTCACCTGTCCATGTGGCACAGGCAATAACTGTTATACAAACCTGCGACATGTGTTCAACTGCCTCCCAGATATGTCACAGCCGTGGTGTCACCACAGTGCCATACCCCATTGTGGAATATGACTGTAGACCATCCTCCTGCTGACACATGTATACCTACAATACAGATGGATAACATTATGAAGACCACAATCAAGCAGTGTTACTAGCAGCTATAATGCATCACTGCTGGATGGCTACACTACCTGAAATGTATGCATTAAACTTTACTCCTGACATCATGTTACACTGCAGTACTTTGGTACACTTTAGTACAGTCACTGTGTGCATCAGAACCATATTAGTCTGTCCCTACATTGATGTTATGGATGACAGGGATGTGGCACAGGCATCATCATATGCACAGGGTGTGTTGTTGGTTTGCAAAGGCCAAGGGTGGGCAATACATTTGACACCATGTGTGTGGGTGAGGGGTGTAATGAGGTGAACTGGGCATGGTGATGTGGTGTGTGTAGGTATGCGGTTGCTCTAGGTGTGTTCGTATAGTGTGTGGGTATGCAGTCACACAGTGCTGCCTTGTGGCTGCCCTACACAGGTGTTTATGACCAGCTGCAGACCATACTCTGGCCATGGACATGTGGACTATGCCTGCCAGGGGTTCCATGGGCATGTCCAGGTACAGGCCTCAATGTGCTACTCTGCCCTGATGATGACAGATGTCAGCTAGAACCAGGTCCCTCCTGGGACTGGCCAGGATCATATGCTCATGGCCTGCTGTGGTGTGATGTGGACAGAACCCCCTCCCCCCCACAGTGCCGGAGCTGGTACTGCCACTACGGGAGCCCCTTGGTGTCCTAGCATGTGCATGTTGACTGCCAGCTGTTGGTGTTGCTGGCCTACGTCCATGTGGCCATCTCTACAATCCCACCACCCGTTCAAGCACGGACATACCACAGTCGATGAGGGCCATCATCTCACCAGACCGTCTATCCATGAGCTCGATATAAGCACATATGGCACCAGACAGTTCACGGAAGTTGTCACTTGCAGGTGTGAGAGCAGCCCTCTGCAGCTTCAGGCCCTGTTTGGTGTAAAATTCCATACATGCCTGCACCACCATAACAGCCTGAAACATGCTCCTGGTGGTACCAGTTGTGGCACTTCTGCGAGGGGCATGATGACCAGCGGCCCTACCATGAGTACCCTGGGACATCTGCCTATGTGGTGTCCTGCCAGATATCTGGCTATGCCTGCTGTGACCAGACACAGTAGGCATGGTTACCACACTCTCCTGTGCACTGCCAACAAACGTCATCTGTCCCTCCACTTTGGCCACTGGTGATGGGGTATGTATAGGCACGGAAACTGTGTGCTGCGTTGGGGTTGCTAAAAGGGGGATGTCAAATGATGGCGCTGTTTCAGCACCTGACAACCCCGCCTATGCCTCAACAGTGCTATCATCATCTTCGGTGTCTGCATGGACACCAACATCAGATTGCATGCAGTAGGGTCCATGACACGCCTCGCCACCTGTGGGGGAAAACAAGAAACACACTTTAAGAACTGTACAGCATTGCATAACAGTACACACACACACACACACAAGCACACGCACACACACACACACACACACACACACACACACACACACACACACACACACACACACACCACCTTAATACCTACCTGACCATGACTTTACAGACAGTCCCACGTTTATTCCCATGTGGTCTCCATCCTGCATCATACTTGGTAACATACACTCAATACCACTCATTAAAATATCATTCCACTAAACGCCTAGACAATTGATCACAACACAAAGACCTGTTACTCCATTACCTCCCTGATCTGAGTGGAGTGGTTTTACATGGTGTCACTGCTGTCATTCAGTGTTCACCCTGTGTATGTCCGGACATCATGAGCATAGCCCCTATATGTGAAGGGCTACTATGTTCACTCCATAATATCATTCACTGGAGTGTCATGTGTAAGCATTGCTCAGTACATGCCAGATATGCTGCTCAGTCACCCTATCATGTGATAACTGTAATATATGGTTACACTGCCTGGTGTTGTCTAGTAATTCCCCAATGCATCTGTAGTGATGCATACGTGGGTTGTCAGTCACTTCTCTGCTGAATGTGATATTAGGGGTATACCTGGTGTCTACCTTCCTCCCAATGCATGTTCCATGCTACCAACCTTTTATACTATCTGCTGTCCTGTGATTACATACATGTGTGTGATACATGTGCTGTTTTAGTAAGTGATGCACCTTCCCCTGGATACTGCTGCACCCATATACACAGTATTGCTGTGAAGCTGTTCTGCACCCTGCCATGTACTGTGCACCAAACCTCACAGGTGCACAATCCATTGCTGAATGTGTAGTACTGTGTCAGTTAAATCAGCTGTAATGTTCACAGCCCCTATGTTTTTCAGCAACACATACCTGGGATGATATGTGGACAGATGTAATTTGTGAATGCCTGATGTTTGGTTTACAGATCTCAGCATCAGCAGACCATGTATGACCAAGCCAATAATATTACACTGACAACCGTCAGAGCACTGGGGAGTGTACACACCCTTATTGATATGACACACACTTCCTTGATCTGCGATGGGACCACATCACTGCATATATTAACAGTACATGAGCCCAATATGTGATATATGTCCTGTACATTCACATGCAGTGTCTACAGAATGTGTTAAGTGTGCAGATGCTGACCTTGATGCATACACTCCATGTGTGAATATGTGTGCACACCATTATCATGACAGTTTGTTGCATCTATTGTTATGTGTACTACAGCAGTGACTACTCCTGGCAGGGGTATACTAGCATGGGCCATCTGCATTTGCCAGTGTATGTTCAGTCTGCCCTACACATGTTCCCAAATCTACATGATTGCAAGGTATTCTCATGTGCACATCTCTTAGTGTTCACACATACTGCAGTCACTATTGTTGTGGGGGTAGGGTTATGTCTGCCACAGTTCCTGAGCCTGACTGTGTGCAGATACAGCCATTCTTAGCATCCTTAGAATCCCTGCTGCAGTGCACTTGTGTGTCATGCTGACACCCCCTCCCCACCTTCAGCCCTTTTGCAGATTCTTGACAAGTAAGGCCTACACATGTGTGTCAGTTTGCAGTGTCCCATACACTGCACACCACATGTTACAGCCTATTCACAGCTGATAATGTGGACCACAGTAATACATTATGCCATAGTGCAACTCTGTAACAGTTGCCATTGTACTACTGGTATATACACTGTTGTTGCACTGTATATGGGTGATGTTTCACACATGTCCCTACTGTAGGCCATGTCTCCCACCATTATGTTAGTCCCTGTGGACACATTCCACATTGACAGGATGTTAGTTATATTGCAGAAGTCTGACATACCCTTCCAATATCCCATCATGGTCACCATTGTGATGCCATGCATTTAACAGCAACAATACATGCGCATGCACAGCATGCATTCTGGGTAGGTGTGTTAGATGTGTGCATGGAAAATACCATAGCCATTACTTGCCTGGTGTATGGGCAAGCATCAACATAAACCATACTCACCAGCTACAGGCTGCTGCCTTGGTGGTATACCAGAGAGACCTACATAAGAGGGTGAGAGATGCGAAGTCAGTGGCCACACTTGTGACATTGCTACAGGTTGGGTGCAGCATTATAGTACATCAATAGTACATGTCCAGAATACTATCACATATGCACATCTGTTTATCACTACTATGTAGCAACAAAGTATATATATGACATGTCAGATATGCATGCTCTACCTGTACAGATCCAGATGCATACACAACAGTGGTCTACTGATGTGCCCTGTGGCCTTTCCTGCATGCTCCTCAGCCGGTGTGTGGGTAGCACCCACCTCCACAATGGTGTCCAGCAGTTGTTGGCTATGCAGACGGGCAGGTGCCATGAGGCTGGCAAGGAGCTAGCTCCTCAACACGTGTCATGGGGGATGGATGGCATGGCCCCCTCTGTTGTGAGGTGATTCCCCCCAGACTGCAACAGCATGCTGACAGGCATTGCGAAGCATGTCAGAACAATGATGCTGGACCTGCTCGTTACTGTGGTTGTGCAGTCCGATATCATTGATCCTGTGGGCTAGGTCATTCCACAGGGCAGTCCACTCCTGCTGCTCATGGGTGGCCCAGCCAAACAGGACAGGGTAGTGTTGGATTAGGTGGTTTATCACTATGTCATTCTGAGCAGCTGAGTAAGCCGGGAGCTGTCCATGTGACATCTTACCTGGAAGACATAAAGATGGAAACAGGTCTGGCCAACTCATACAGCAAGGTTACTACAGTTCTTAATACACATCTCTGTCACCCCCCAACATATCAGCAACAACAAACTGTATACACAACTCAATAGGTATGGCTACAGCTTACCTACCAGTGGGACAGATATTGTATTGTACCACACTTTGTGCTATGTGTTTGTAGCCATGTTCCCTGTGTGGACACTATCATTGCTGGCCTGTTACAGACTCTTCACCTGCATGCCATTGTCAGGCCCACTATTGTTCCTTATATGCCTGTGGTGTGCTTGCTATGTGATTGCTGCACATCTGACATTCTGTGTTATTGGGGGTATCTATGTGTGCTGTTGGACATGTTCTGGGATTGTGTAGACTATTACTATCCACATATGTTCTATAACAGTGACACAATATCATGTTTAGGGAATATTTGTCAGCAGAACCACCTCTTCAAACCCATCTGCCCATGTTACCAGGCCACATCACATGTAGGACCCACCCTGGGGCCTCCTCATGTACTGGTCCAGCACTACCTTCAGGTGGAACCAACTCAGGGGGATGTTGTCCCCCACCTCGGGGGCACACACAGACATGATGTTGTCCCCCAAGGTCAGGTCCAGGGTCTGTTCCATAGTGGGCACCACAGACACATGTGGGTTGTGCTACATCACCTTGAGGCACTCACAACACATTCACAGGGTCCACATACTCCTCCTGCTCAGCCTCCAGGCCAGTTACCTTTGGGACGTGGACTGTTGTTGTGAGTAGTAGTGGGTGGGAGGCTTGTTCCCAATGTGTCCATATTGGGGCCCGTGGGGCTTCCACATCATAGACCACACACACCATCCAGGGTGTTTATCCACCACATGTGTCACATACCACCCCTTTAGGCTGTCCTCTATATCTACCAACCTGGACCACCTCCACAACTATACCGGCCATACTTCCCCATATTCCCATTCCCTACTTCACAGACAAGGGCAATGTGGTCCCAACAAGGGGTTCACATGTGACATACCCGTTCATGTTGCACACACTGACAGTTGTATATATCTGTGTGTATTGCTATGTGTGCTGTTCCCTTGCACATAGCATGCAGCACTGTGGTGGTAATATAGGGGACATATATTTACATACATATATGTGTGTGTGTGTGTGTGTGTGTGTTTGTATATATGTAGACGTGCATATACGTATATATCTATATATGTGTAGATATATATGATGTATATATATATATATATATATATATATATATATATATATATATATGTGTGTGTGTGTGCGTTTATATATATGTCTACAAATGGGTATCTGTATATTTGTGGACATACATGTAGATATACATATATATATATATATATATATATATATATATATATATATATATGTACACATACCTATATATGGGGTACATTCAGTCATCAGGTCCACAATCTCACAACACCTTCCTGCACAGCTACACTGTTCTGCCTTGCTACAACACAGACAGGTGTCACATATGAACACGGCCTAACATTAGGGGGCTATATGTAGGGCCAGATTGCAGGTAACCCTATTACAAACCTATGCATTCCAACATGCTATAAAACAAGTTAACCTGAGTATCCTGCAAGTGGTGGGCTGTGGAACCCACATGTCCATCATTATGGCATTACTTCCACCACCAGCTGTTGGCCACAGTAATATACATGCTTCCCATTACACAACACACACTATGATGGCTTACATCTTA
Source organism: Protopterus annectens (assembly GCF_019279795.1). Classification (NCBI taxonomy): domain Eukaryota; kingdom Metazoa; phylum Chordata; order Ceratodontiformes; family Protopteridae; genus Protopterus; species Protopterus annectens. The sequence goes on from NC_056734.1 coordinate 255,751,296, forward strand.
TCAGTCAGTGCTGCTCTGCACAGTTGACGGGTATGGCCCACTCCCATCAGGGACAGACTCTATTGTCCTTAGCAGTTGTTCAGCTGAACATCATTACAACAACAACACCTGATGCCACATATAAATCATTCCACATCATCTATCCCATTATTATGGACCAGTTACTACAGTCAATTACATGCCTATATACTTCATATACCTGTTGTGGGAATGATGTATTTTCTGGATAGTTTGCTGGATAGATTTTTTTTTATTGTTGTGTTTTTATTTTTGCCTTTCATTCACTCTCTCTCTCTCTATCTCGGTCTTTCTCCTGTAAATGGATTGAGCTTCTTTGAATAGATTGCAGCATGGATTTTGTGGGTGATGCACATGATCAGGTGATGGCCTCTGCAGCAGTCAGTGTCTTCCACTTGCTACCTGCATGCAGCATGCTGTGTAGTACTTCCAATTACCACTGTCATGGCAACCCACTACTATAAGTCCCTACATCATGTGGGCATGGTCCCTTTACCTTTCCTGTATGGTGGACATCCTTCCTGTGTGTGGGCAGCAGTGTTACAGACAGCAGGTAGCAATACCTCTTACAAAAGAACTTGCACACTCAGGCCAGCTACATATTTGTATGAGGTTCCAGAACTACAGACAGAGTGTGAGTAGTGTTGTTGTATGCATTGTATAGCACCAGTTTTACAGGGTTTGTGTGTACATGCTAGTTTAACATGGAATGCAGTCTGTC
>NC_056734.1:255757034-255842034 GCF_019279795.1 Protopterus annectens
CAGACATCCCTACACATTTTATTTATTTTACACAGTGTCGGTAACAGTGCTTAATACAACAGTACTATTACGTGATTGCAAATCAACATTAGCATATGATACAAGAGTAAACACATGCAGTCCAGCAGTTAGACCTTTATTGTCAGGCTATTATGCTTTTATTTACATACAACCTATATGAGACTGTTCCTGACATATTCTCTGGTGTATGCAGTACTTGCCTTAAACAATACTGGTTTTATACAGGCAATTAACTTACTAATACTTTTAGATTTATTTCCTATGACAGTACATGCAAGAGTATTACTAACCTTCCTCACATCGCAACCTCTCCAAGCGACATCCATGGGCCTCCTGGTTCGCAGCCTGCTCACTTGCCACTGTGAAGGACATAAGAAGAATATTTAGCAATACCTTTCCATAATATATATGAGCTGGAAATTATTAAACAGGTAGTGGAGTGATACTTACACAGTACTGGGACCTCCCCTGTCCTCCTAGTCTCTTGGATCCACTGATCCAAGAGATCCCCCTTTCACCGCTTCAGGTCGACATAGTTTGGGGTATGCCAGTGACACTGGTGAGATCATGGGCAAGGCGGTCCCAGGCTTCCGCTTTATATTGGCAACCCTGGCACTGGCCCTGCAGCAGTCCCTGGTCATGATCTTTGACAAGGAGGCCTGCCATGACTCTGGACTTGATGCCCCAGCGCTGTGCCCGAAAGTGCACACCCCTTTCCATTACAGACATGGTGCCTGCAAGGGGAAGCTACAACCAGTTATGAGATGTATTCCTGCCTGTTGGGTTTAAATAGGGCCAATTTCTGGCACTTTGCCATGATTGGACAGTTTTGAAAAGGCTGAGCTATGGGCAAACCTGCTAACCTAAGGTTGGCATTGTTTAAAGAGGTATACCAATGGGCAGATTGAGTTAGCTGGCCTGCACATTGCTTACACCTACTAAGCTGGCCTATTACAATGCTTAGCATTGCTTAATATTTAATTTACATTCTATTTGCTTTTTGGCATTGATTTATTATTCATTACATGTTATATATGTGGCTGGTATCCATGATTCATGTGTACGTACACTGTATGGGGTCCTTGTGTTTATTAGGGGACTTCAACACTTTATTAAAATTACACCTCACATCTGGTCTTACTGCAGTATTCCAGTTCACATATTTATGTTGTGTAAGGTTATAGAACATAAGACTGTATATAGATTCCTTTCACATGTTCAGTTTGATTTTATTATAGTGAGGATTTGTTTGGTGATACCTCAATCTTATGTACTGCTGTGATGGCTTAGTGGTTAACTACTGTGACTATAGTGTACCCGGTCCTCGGTTCAAGACCTGCAAAGGCTGTTTATTTAATTTCTGGCCAGAACAGCGGCTGTTGCATACAGAGTGATTAAGGCACTTTTAAGCACTTGTAAGTGGGTTTGCGCAGGTTTGCATGAGGGTGAGCAATGCTAACCTCTGGTTAAATATGCTTACAGAGAGTTAGCTTCAATAGTGCTTAACCTGTGTGCGCATTGCTTATCCACACGCAAATGGGCTTAAACCCGCTTACTAGTGCTTACATATGCTTACTCCCACTTACTACTGCTTAATAGTGCTTACACTTGCTTATTAGTGCTTACCACTGCACTAATTTAGACAGTAATTTCTAATGGTTCTTGGGAAGGTGGGGGATTTGGAAGCTGTATGGAGTTATTATTCATTACACATTTTACCTTCCATTTGTAGCCTTGATTCCTGTGTACATATACTGTATGGGGTGCATGTGATTATCTGTTGACTTTGCAACATTATGACACTGACACCCCACACCTGCATTTAATGCAGAACTCCAGTTCACAAATATATGTTATGTATGCAACTAAAAATATTGGCCATAAAGTGATTTGACATGGAAAATGGAATGTGCTGCAGTTGGACTCCAACCGGGAATGACTGCTCATAAGGCAAATGCTCTGCCCACTACACTATTACTATACTGCATCATTTGCATATATTTTGCAATTTATCCTCTTCTTCCATTTAAGCTACATTAACTGTAGCTAAGCGATGGGCAAACTCCTGCACCTACGGTTACATTTAATCTGTTTCATTAAAAAAATGTACCTTCATATTTTTTGTGTTAACTATTGCTTTTGTACGTGTGGGGGGATGTTGCTAGGGGTATAAGTACACCTATGAGTGGTCTCACTCATTCTTTTAGGACTTTCTGCTGTTCTTCATTGCAGGGGTGTGTATATTCTGAGACCTGTGCTCTCAGACATGCCCCCCTGCACTCTTACATGCTCCATGTAAGATTAGGAGCTCAGGCAGTGCGCCTTCATTAATATGCATGGGGTGCTGCCATCCTGCTCCTAAACGGCCACTTCCGTGCAGGACTAAGCTAGTTCTGCATGGAAGAATAGTAAATCTGGGGGGTTCTTTCAGTGTAAGTGACCTTCTTCGGTGTAAGGCCTGTCTATAAAAAAGGCTTACACTAGGAGACAGATTCCAAAAGCCCCTCTCTCAGCCTGTTCTCAGTGTAAGTGGTCTTTTACACTGAGAGCAAGTCTTTTGGAATTGTGCCAAAAATGCCCACATTATTCTATCATGTATTTCAGCATAGTATTTTATACTCTTGTTTATCTAATATTTGGAAATGAGTCTACTTTTTTTATTGTTTTTTAAGATGTTGTATTGCTCCTGAGCTTTTCTCCCTAGGCTTCTGCTGGAAACAGGATTCTAAATCAATCAAATTTTCCCAGTAACCAATTCTGAAATAAATAAATAATGGCAACAAATCTAGAAAAAACTTAGTTCATGGTTATAAAAAGGGTTACATTTCAGCATATCTGGATTTGTCTGCTTTTATAAGTAGCATTTCTGGTCCACTTTTTTATATTTATAATAGTAAATATCTATATTGTACCTGTAACTTATGTTTTACTCTTTGTCTTTTCTTGTATTATGTAAGAAAGCATTTCCCCTGGGCAACCAAAGGAAATCGGTCATAAACCTATTTGTAATTCCTGCATGAAAACATAAAAGCAAAAAAAAAAAGATAAAATCAGTTTTAGACTGTAAAAACTAACTTTGGTCGACATCTGTTTTATTTCCAGCAGCCAAAATTCTGAAACGTTGTGTAAATCAATAAAAAACAGTGCACTTTGCAGGTCTGCCATAAAGAACCAACAATCAAGAAATTAATGTTTCTTATTCCAAGTATGTGCAATATTAATAATCTCATCAAAAAAAAATCAAACTTTGACAACAACTTTGTTGATTACAAGGGCTGGGATTCATGAACACCTATATGTCATGCTAATGTACAAGAAGCAGTGATGAGTATGCTGTTTGATGTCTAGCAAACAGCAGTTCATGTTATACCTAGCTGCAAAACAATGGTTAGCAACCAAATATGCTAATGAGCAATCAAAGAGCCAAATTATATGATAATGAAGCAAATACTCATGGTGGAGTTATTCAACAACATATAAAACAAACACCTACATACTGTGACTGCTTTAGCTCTGAATTACAAGACATTTTGGAATACAGCCAAAGGGTCACTTTAAAAATAAGAGGGGCTACTGCAGCTATCATAAATCTGTATGTGCAGCAAACTCTAATACATGAGGCTACTTTTGCTGCTGCTGTTGCCAGACTATGGACTCAGAAGTTGCTGGGTGTTCAAACCACATTTGTACTACCATGGACTTCATGAGATAGAAATAAAACAGCACTACAGTGTGACAGGGATATCAAGGAACAAATAGTAAAAATCTGCCATCTGCCATCTTTAAATTAGGCTCCATGGGAATCATGAAGAGCCCATTCCAGCAGAAACCAAGGTATGTGTAGCATTACGTATGCTAGCTACATGAACTTTTCAGAGCCCCGTGGGGAATTCACTGGTGGTGTCACAGGCTGCTGTCTCAAGAATACCAGACCAGTTTCTCAATGCAGTGCTGCAGCATGTTGGGGACTATATCTGATTTTCACATAACTCAGAGAAGAAAGCTACCATCATGCAAAATGTTTAAGTCATAACAAATATTCCTGAGGTTCTTAGCATTATAAACTGCACACACATTGAAAGAGAAGCTCACATGTGAACAGGGCAGGAGGTACAGAAAAGAGAGGCTATCATTCTATCAGCAGTCAGATGGACTATAATGCACAAGATATCATCTATAAATCTATATGTATGCAGATCAGCCTGAAACAACTGCTACATATGGCACACCTATGACCTCTATCTAAGGTTTTCTAGGGGTGATTTCCCACAAGGACATCCAAGTAGGGGGATGCAGGATATGCACTAGAAACTTGGCTCATGACTACCCACACAACCCCTCTGAGCAAGGTTACAATAATGCACATGCTCAGACTTGAAGTATCACAGAATGTGTTTTTGATCAGCTTAAGTCAAATTTCCAATGTCTAGATACATGTATGACTCCCACCACCTCTGCCAAATACTAACAGTCTGTACCATAATACATTACACCATTCTCAAAAAATAATTGCAGTATGGAGACCCAGGACAAGGACCAAAGTTCCCAGCATCACAGGCAGGGCCAGCAGACACCGATGAGGCTAATTGTGGCAAACAGACAAATGAACTATATGTTATGGCCATGGCTAAGAGGCAGTGAATAGTTCGTGCACTCTCCACTTAAGTAAACAAAACAATTAGCTAAGTACATACAAACAATAACAGTGATGCATACAAACTTACCAGGCTTTATTTACCCATGTATTAGAAAACTACTGTGAGCATCAGACATAGGTAACCCCAGACTACAAAACATGTTATCAGCTGCATTGACAAAGTTAAGTGCTGAACCTATAATGAAGAGATAAATTTACTCTTATATCTATGTACTTCAGTAAAAGAAAACGTCGATCAAATGTTCAAGAATATCAGCAGTAACCAAATGAGAGACATATGCAACATAGATAAAACAAAACAACTATGAATCGATTATGGGTATTAAATGACTTTTCACTGCATATGTATGCAGCCTGGATGTCAAGCCAAATCAGCCCCATGCCAATCAAATTTTTAACTGATAGGGCAATGTCACCATCATCCATAGAATAAAATGATCAAACATAATCATAAAACCTTATAACTAGAAAGTAAAAAAAAAGATAATGGGGGGGGGGGATTTAATAAAGCCCACACAATCTTTTTTACCATGTAGGCATTGTGGCACACTGCTAACATGAAAGTAAGCAGGTTTGTAATTTAGTAAACACAGCTGGGCAGTGCACACGCACGGACCAACACAGAAGTGTCTGTGGCATGCAAATCACCTCATAAGTAGGTGAACCTCATGCAAATAAGGGAGGTAGAGCAATCCAGCAAGCAGATAGGCAGCCCTGCAGACCCTGTGTCCATAGTGTACATGGAAAAATTCTGTGTACAGGATTTTAGAAAGAACATGGGCTGTAAAAATGTAGGTTGATGGACAGATATGGTATAGCACATACAGATATGAGTAAAACTATCCAACGTTTGTCCAAAAATGTAAGGGAAATAAGTTAAAATAATTGTATTTTTTTAATAATCTGGGTATATTTGCACAGCACGCTGCAGTGCGCAAACATGCTGTTATGAAAAAAAAAAAAAAGAGTGGAAAAACTACATCTAATAATATGTGACATAAATGTATTATAGGACCCTGCATGGAGTAACTACAATGATGGAAAGGTGCTGTTTCTAATGAGGTAGGGCCTGGAAGTATGTAGTTTCCAGGTTGTGTGCACAAATCACTGTGTAAATGAGGTGGGGTTACTGAATAGCAAAAATGGGTATCTGTGTCTGCATATCCCTTCCATGTAGGCACAGGATCATATTGGTGTCTACAGAAGAGGTAGCTGACATCAAGAAGGGGTGTGTCTGAGGACTTGTAATCTCATTGGAGTTCAGCTGTGCCTGTTTGCGTGGCATGCCACTGTGCTTAGCAGGAGGATGTATACACTGACTGCTGATCTTTATTTACCTTTGGGGTGCATATTTCCACATTTGTGCGGCACACACACTATGCTGAGTGTGACCTTTTGGGGGGGGGGTGTACAATCTGTACAATCACTGCTAAGCTTTGTTTATCTTCGCAGTGCTTGTTTATGCATATTTGCAATGTGTGCCACTGTGCTGAGTGTATCTGAAAGCCAATGATATATAAATTATTGATGACCACTGTTTCACTTAAACTAGGCCATTAAATCTTCCTAATGATGTATTTCGCAGGTGGAATGTGTCATAGGTAGCCTATCACACAGTCAGCACCTACAGTAGAGCACTACAAAGTATGCACACACCCTACAATTTTCACCCATACTCTGCACCATTAGAGCACAGACTTGGGAATTTTAACTGAAAGAATGCTATGGGCTGTTGCAGGTCTGCTACATCTGTTTGTGCTAGATACTAAAGTCAATGCTGCTGCTGGTGCTGCTGACAATAGGCCGAGGCAGAGAAAGAGAAGAGTGTTCAGGCCCAGGTAACCTTCCAGGAGCTACATGAGCTCGAGGTTGTAGAGAGCTACAGGGTGGACAGGGGCATACTACAAGAACTCACTGAGCTCTGCTGCCCTCAACTCAGACCCAGAGCCAACAGAGGGGAACGCATCCCAGTGGAAACAAATGTATGTGTAGCCCTTAGGATAATAGCCACAGGTACCTTCCAAAGACAAACTGGGGACATGATGGGGTTCTCACAGGCATCAGGATCCAGGGTACTCCACCAGTTCCAGGATGCCATGCTACCACATGCCAGTGAGCACATTTATTTTCTCCTCACCTATGAGGTGAGGGCCAGCAATATGCAACACTTCTACCATATAGCACACTACCCTGAGGTACTGGGTGCCATAGATTGCATTCATGTACACATCAAGGCACTACCTGGTGAGGAGGGTAGAATCTATGTCAACCGCAAGGGGTATGACTCAATCAACAGCCAGGTTATGTGCAACACACAGGGCATTATCTTGAATGTGTGTGCTGGCAACCCTGGCAGTTATCATGACTCCCATATCTGGCATGCATCACAGCTGTACCAGATGTTTGCTACGGGGGACATCCCAAACAGCCATTTACTTGGGGATGCTGGCTATGGACTAGAACTGTGGATAATAACACCCATCAGAAATGCACACACACCCACAGAAGAAAGCCATAATGAGGCACATGCACAAACTAGTAACATCATAGAGCATGTGTTTGGGCTGCTTAAGCTATGGTTCCAGTGTCTCAATATATCTGGTGGAGCCCTGCAGTAATCTCCAGCCACATGTGCCCATATGTTCACAGTATGTACCATGCTACACAGCATGATCCTGCAGAAACAGCTGCGGCAGGATCAGGAAAGGGAAGGGATACACAGACCCCAACCAGTGCCTAAGTCACCAAAGCCACACTCACAAGAGGACTTGGAGGAGGAGCCCCCTGATGATGTCCCTGTAGGTAGATGTAGGCATGCCCAGTATACTCTGGCATTGGCTATGGCACAACACATAGAACATTCACTGACAACCTAGGGCCCTAGGGACTGACACCTTACTCCTACTTACATACAGATAGTAAATGTGTTGATGCCAGGCAAGCCACACAACCTGTAACTATCCATATATTGGTTGTGTATGGTTTGCATCAGACAGAGTCAGCCCTGAACTACAGGTAGCTCAACTGCTGCATTCACAAGATAAGTCTCTAAGCTACACACTAATTGTAAGGATTACAATAATATATCATATGTATAGATATGCTGCTGTTATGCAAGGAAATATAGTGGGCTAATTGGACAGATGTAACATCCACATGGGACTACAGATACCCAGTACAATACCATGTGTTCCTTAATAGTCCCTAGGCCTTGTGGTTGGAATATTCACTACATCAGTCAAGGGAGATGTTAAACAGCAGGATCGCATGATAGTTGGACTATTGTATATCCATGCAGATCATGTGCCATTGTTCACACACTCCCAACATAGCAGTGTACCCATACAAATGTTTTAACAGAAAATCCCCTATGGTATATCAGTGTACCAGGCAATCTTAGGGCTGTAACATAGATATTGCTCACACTATTGTATGTTTATCCTTACACAGGATAACAATGTACATATTTAATGTACATATTTATGCTGTTGATTGTGTGATGAATGACTCCTCTCTGTTGGGTGACCTGAGTGGCTCAGTGGATTAGGGAAGCTAACATGGATGATGGTGTTGATGGTTATAATCTGGAATTGCTTGCATCTTTTGCATGTGAAGTAGTACTATGTTGGTGTTTTCACAGACTGTCATATCTCTTAATGCAAGAAATCTGGACAAAGGCAGTAAGACTCGTGGAACAAAGGACTAAACATAGGGACAGATTTCAGATATTGTCCCCATAAACCTAGAAGGTCACTGGAAGTGAACGTGTTGCAGTATTACATATGTTCTGAAGGGTATAACGTCTGAAACACAAATGTTTGTAAGTAGTATAATGTAGTGAGGCCAATATTCAATACTTCACCAGAAGACCACAAATGCATGAGGAACAGACCAAACATACGAAACGAAACTCTGGACATTCTCTGGAAATCAGGACAGTTGAGAAGTATACAGACTGTCAGTCTGTTGGTGGTGTAAGATTACCAACCACAGTCACAGATAAAGTACAGAACACAGCTGGTGAATGATGTGGACAGTTTTAGTGAAGTGCAGTACTGCAGAAATGGGGGCGGATGTTAATGTCAGTAACATACAAAATCCTGGACTGGAGTACAGGTAGGTGTAGACTGGATGCACCTTATTAGTACTGACAGTCCCACTGGGCATGCCCATACACTTAGTTAAAATGAGCACAATCCTGTTGCCCCTTCATCAAAATGACCTGTTATGTATCACTGTCTATACAGACAAATATACATATACATATCCGTCTGTCACTATCCTTCTGTCAAATGCAAAGTATATCTATCGCTATGCAGTGTCAAATAGATATGTACAGATATGTATAGCTATATATATTAAAATTATACATACACACCCCATATACCAACATAGCACATATACATATCATACATACACGCAGCTACAGTTATATATACATCCCTGTTATATACAGCGATATGTGCGTGGATGTCTGTATTGTCTGACATACCCTAATAATGGTGAGAAAATATCCACTATCACATACAGCCATACTGTTGCTCAAAGGATCCAAGCTAAGGGTGCAACAGTACACATTCCACTTACCTTCAGACCCCTGTGCCTGCTGGATGTCACCATATAGACAGATGCAGGTAAGCAGGTGGTGTAGTGTATAATGTTGTCAATGCATGTATGGACAGGGCTACTTGTACCTACCCACAGGTATGCCTGTGTAACTGCAAGCAGCCACATACATACCTCTCAACTGTACTGGTTTTCACAGAATGTCCAGATTTCTCCTCATATTTTCAGTGTGTTCCCCCTAATATCTGTCCCTTTCCTGCAAATAGCTGAGGATTGGAGTCAGGAAATAATGACAAACATTTGAGTTTAAGACTCCACATCCTCTGGAAAATTCATGCTAATGCAAAACCTACTATCCTATTGACTTTCTAAGTTTTTAAGAGAATATTTAAAATCTGTCCCTATTTGTCCCCCCTGTCTGCCACTGGGTTATTAAAATGAGGATATCTTAAAGCTCTTTTGATTCCTGTAGCCAGAACTGCTCTGCTACTCTATAAGGCTTCTTTAGAGGTAATTTTATGTGCATTGCTAGCATGCTTATATTTTCTTATAGGCACTGTCTTTAAAATATCACTATTGCTCTTTTGTACTACAGAGTCATAGGACTCAGTGGAACTTTGTGTGCTTATTTTAAAAATGCACACATTGGTTTGAGTGCATTAAATTATTCTTTTTGCATTCAGGTATTGAACTTAGAACAGGAGGTTTCCAATTGCACACTTTATGCCTTTGTTGTACAGTGGTATGTAACTCATTATACTGTATTTTATGTCCTGAGTGGTTGCTGGCTGTTATCGTGGTCATTGTACTGTAGTTAATACCTTTGGGCATTTCTGCAAGATCATACTATTGACATCTTTATGTATCTATCACTGCCTATTCATAGTTCATTTAATAACTCCATAAAACATGTTATATACAAGGTATTGAAAGACTTCATATTAAAAGTTACAAAATGAGCAGATGAGCAATTAAATGCTGTTCATATGCAATTTTGTGAGCTGGTTTACCTTATCTGATTGATGGAACTCTCACAGAACAGTCAGCTCTGTCATACTTCTGTTTTACTATAAAGCTTGCTCTGAGTGAATTTACAGAACTATTTTTGAAGCTTTTATGCAATTTGTACAGTATTCCTTCAAGTTCTGTTATCTAAATACCCAAGCTTTGAGTTTAATTGAAATATTATTATTGAGGGTTTCTGAAATGTTAAAGTATTTCTCCATATGCCTGAAGAGTTACCACTAATTGCATTATCTTGAAACCATTGTTTTGCATGTAATGTATTTATTTCTATTTTGATTTTGCTGACTTCATGTCTTAATAAGTAGATATTTAATTAATTCTATTTCGTAAAGTAGAGAGAATGTTTGTTCTTTCAGAACCAGTCATTCCTGCTCATAATTGCTAGTTACCACTTTGTTTAAAATATATATAAAAAAAAGAAAATGCTCTTATGGCAAAATTCATTGTTTTAAAACTATTAATCAGTTAAAATGAATTAGGAAACTTAACATTTTATCTTCTCCTGAAACAATGGTATTAAAAAAGGACACAGAACTAGCCATTAATTCTCACATGCTGGTTCTCTTGCAACAGCCAGTCTTCCATTAGATAAATGCTAAGGAAATAGTTGCTTCTGTAATGGTCAGAACAAACCTGTAATCTCTTAAAACAGAAAATTTGTGATCTTCAGGACAGCTCTACAATTAAACAACACAAAAAAAAACAAGGGTTGCTTAAACAGCATATTTTGTTTTATAATGCATCTTCTGGAGGAGATAAATGTTCTGCCTCCATCTTGAATCATCTTCAAGTTCAATTTAGATTTGAAATTTACCACTGACATAATTGCCAGTGACAGCATTCACATAATGTCCTTTTGTTGCTTCAGTTCTTCCATGAAAATGCAAACTCATCCTGTCTCTACCAAATTTCAAAGTAACACTTGTAAAAATAAAACAAGTGTTGCCACACTAAAATGTGGAGAGATAATATACTATTTCATCGCTGTTATGTTTTGTTAACTCTGTAATAGTTAACCTTTCTAGAATTGTGATCTTATTGTACTGGAGAAGTCTATGTGCTCCTTTGAACCTTGTAGCTACTGCCTTGACTCAGACCATATAATGATGACAGGGTTTTCTTACCAACGGGATCTTTACAGCCATGACATCTGGAGCTTTGTGCTGTTGATAGGATAACCCTTGGCAACCTTGTCTAACAGATGTCAGGTAAAAACTAAACCAAAAATATATTCCTATGATAATATCTTAGTGAACAAGGAAAGTCCTCAGATATCAAAACTACCCATAATCATGCCTGAATCCACATCTGGAAGTGAATTTTTTTGTGAGAACCACTTGATTAGGTGGCCCATGCAGACTAGTCAAGCTTGGTCTAAAATACCACATAAAGCCATAATGTGGGAACACAGCCTTCACGGTGAAAAGAATTAAACAACTGTGAAGCATGTCAAATGCCAGGTAGTGATGGGTTAGATTAAATAAGGACATAACATTGGAAGTGGCAATAGGATCTCATAGAACTTCACTTAACAGCAGGAGAATGGACTTAGACTTTTGCTGGAGTTTGAAATGTACTGACTATATATAGATAAGAGTTTTGTATCTAAATCTACTACATGAGACAAGAATAGGAGACGAAAATAAATGAGTCACAGAGCATAGCAGAGAAAGGGTCCAACTGTGGCTTATCAGCATAACCATTCATTAGACATCTCATCCCAAATACCCACGCCCCACGCACACTTAAATGATTCTCAGGGAATCTGCAACATGTCCAGTTGTCAACCTCTTCTTATTTTCATATGTAGTAACACATTGTTTCTTTATCTTTTCAAAAAAAGAAAAAAAAAATCTAGAGCCTGTAAATCAACTCCAAGCCTTATATTGGCAAAAACCTGTTCATTGCTGATGGAACTTCAATAAGAGGTATACAAAAAACACCAAAATCTGCTCAAGGAGAGAAAAAAAAACATTAGGCAAAAGTAAGACCCAGTGGATACCTTGTTCTAATAACAGCATTATTCCACATCATGACTTGGACATTTTGTTAGCCTATGAAGTAAATCTAGACTTACTGATGATTGCATGTGTGCAACTGGCATAGCTTGGAGAATTGTTGTTACATATATTAATGAGTAGACTGGTGAGATAAATAATGTTAGGCAAATAACAAATAGAACACATTTAGGAAACAATGCATCTATTGTCTGTAAAGATCATCCCACCTCTATTAAACAATATGATGCCCCTGGCAATTTTAGAATGCAAGTATTCAGCAATCTGAGGATCTGGATTGTTTAGAAGGAAATAAAAAAAGAAAGAAAGGAAGAAGTTCACAACAAATAACAAGGAAGAAACAGAAACTGATCAGTATCTGTACACTAAAGAGACTACATACTAAAAAGTAAACTGCTTTGTTATGTAACAAAGAGGTTACAGGGAATGACAATATTTTTCTATCAGAATACCTTCAGTCTACAGAAAAAGTCATCATTTTTCTAATAGAGAGGGTAGAAAAAAGAGGTAAGGGGCAGGCTAAAAGGAAGAAATCAAAATTGAATGTGGAAGGATTGAAGAACATTACTGTAAGAAAAAGGAAGAGAAAGACAGATGTTGACTGCATGGCTCAAGCTGTGGATTTACAATGCTAGCTGGATGAGAATTGTATACACAGTGAAAACAATGGGATTAACAAGGCTAATGGTGATGAAGATCTATCCTTTGTAACAATTGATAGATCAGAGATTATTGTATTAGAAGTTGAAGATTCTTCACAGCTAATCAGGAAAGATATTCTTGTAATTGTGGATTCAATTATTAGAGCAACCATACTTACATTTGCAGAGAAGATAATGAACATCAAATAGTGTTATGCTTGCCAGGAACAAAAATAGAAGAGGTGAAACAAGCCTTGGACCACCTTAATGTAAGGAAGCACATATCTGTTTTCATTCATGTCAATACAAATGATCTCATCCAGAAGGACTTTCTGACTATTAGTAGGGAACTGACAGCCTCTTAGATAGTACGCCTTGTACTGGAGTTAGGACACTTTTTCACAAGTCAAATATAGAAAAGATAGTCAGGTCACAGTGAATGAAAAGATTTTTTTAGGTAAATACCTACATATGAAAAAATGTCGTGTTTTAAAAAATAGAAATCTGTAGAGCATCCAAGCCTAGTTTTGGGCATACATGTTAAGACAGGATGGTGTGCATTTGTCAAGACCAGGAAAGAGAATTTTTGCAGTAGTTATTTTGCAATATTTGACAAACACTAGGCAGGATTTTTGCCAGGTCAAAAGTTTAACACTTACAGATATCAACATTTAATGTATCTCTGATGGTTGTTAATGACAGGAGCATTAATAATAAAGCTTTTTATTGGAAAATTTGCTATGTTCTCCCAAAACTGATGTTATCGTTTGTGAAACATGGCTAAAGAACAATAATTGGAAACCAGTTCTGCCAGGGTATAAATGTTTTACTGTAAGAGACATTCTAACAAATATCAGATGGGCTGTGTTATGATAGGGATTAAAGATAGTTATAAGACCTATAATTATTTCATGTTCCATGATAACACCAGTACTATAGACAACCCTGGAACATAAAACAATTGTTGGAGTGTATAGGCCAATTAAAGTCAAGTGCAGATGACCTAAAGGAATTCATACATTTCTTGCATGAAACACAGGAGGGAAGAATAATATTGGCTGGGGACTTAAATTTACCAGAAATAGACTGGAATAAGATTGATTGAACAACATTAGTAAGGAAATTATTTGCAACGTATATTCAGGCACAACAATTGTTTCAGATTGTAAGAAAACTACCAGGGGATGGAACATATTAGACATTATTTGTGTTCCTTAAGAAATTACTGTTACTTCAAATCAAGTTTTACCACCATTGATGTGCAGTGATCATGGGGTTATAAACGTTAATTTGTTGTTAGATAATTCTGCCAAACTGAAATCTAAACCAAAGCACAGAAGGTTAATTCAAGATTATTTGGAAGCAAAACAGTCACTATGTAAAACTAACTGGAGTGAGGTGTTCAGTGGAAAAACTGTAGATGGAATGTGGAAAGTTTTGAAAGAGAAATGGTTAAGAGTGCAAAAAATAAAAAAAAATGTTTAACATCAGGAGCCAGGTATACAACATCAGGGGGATATATTTCCATAAGAGCAAGATATCTGATTGAGGTAAGAAACAAAAAAATATACGAAATGGAAGACAGGTTGAACTACAACTCTGAAAACTGAAATAAACAAGCTGGACAAACAGATTAAGCATAGTGTGAGACACAATCAAGAAAAATTTGAAGAAAATTTATATAAAGATGTCAAGCATAATAGGAAACCTTTTTATAGATATATAAGATGTGGAAGGAGTAAAGACATAACAAATCTATAAACTGTGCAGATTCTAAAATGTATTCTCAGACACAACAGATTATAGATATATTTATAAAATCTTATGTAAAACAGTTTGGCTTCACAAAAGGGGTGATAAGTTGTACAAATGACATCCAGGTAGCCTCAGATACTGGAATCAAATTAGATTATATTGAAAAAGAACTGCACAAACTGGATTCAAACAAAGCACAGGGAGGAGACAAAATTAGTAACAATGACCTGAGAACACTTCAGCAAGAACTTATGGCACCATTATACCTATTATTCACTAGGTTTTATATATATATATATATATATATATATATATATATATATATATATAGAGAGAGAGAGAGAGTCCACAAGATGGGATTTGTGCTTATAAAACCTATCTTTAAGGGAAAGGGAAGGAGGACAAGCACAGAGTCATATAGACCCTTAAGTCTACTTTCATGTTTTAGAAAAATAATGGAGAAGGTAATACTGGATAAGTTATTGCCAGAATTGGATAGGTTAGGACTTGAAACCATATATCAGCATGTATCTGTTGAGAATAGATCTATTACCACCTGTAATATGATGTTGTATAACAATATAATAACATCTATGAATGAAAAATTGTCATGTGAAGTAATTTATATAGATTTAACTTTAACATTTGACAGGGTCATACACAAAACACTGATCAATCATTTAGAACAACTAAGTATCGATGTACTCTTGATAACATGGGTAGCTGCATGGCTTATAAATAGGACATGACAAGTATCATACAGCAACTGGACAGGTGAAATTCTTGGCTACAGTCAGGGTATCCCACAGGACTCTGTCCTAGGCCCTTACTTGTTTAGATTGTATATTTCAGACTTAACTCTTTCATCTGAGATATTCTACAGTCTATATGCAGATGACCTGAAATTGGGTAAACTGATGATGTGTTACAGATAAGCCATGTCTACAAAATAACTTGAATTAATTGACCATTTGGGCACAGGAGAATAATATGCTGATAAATACATCAAAAATTAAGCATATGAAATTTGGAAGACATAAATTGAAAGGTGAATATTTAATACAGCACACAGTGGTTGAAACTCTAGACTCAGTTAAGGACCTGGGTATATGGGTAGATCCAGCTATGATTTTTTTTATAATCATATCAACCAATTAATTAATGATAGTTATAAAACTACACATTGTATAAAAAGATTTATAAAGTCTAGGAAATCAAAAATGATGAAGTAATTGTTTGTTAGTTACATTAGACCCAAACTTGAGCGTGGAATATCAATATGGAAACCCTATAAGAAAACAAGCATGAGTAAACTGGAAAGAGTATCGCAGAAATATACCAAGGGCATCCATGGATGTGAAAATGGATATTGTGAAAGACTAAAATATCTGAACTTGTACAGTATCTCTTATAGATATCTAAGAGGAGATCATATTCAGGTATGTAGTGCATTTTGAGACAACGACCACTGGGAATGTTTGGGGCTAACAAAACGTACTAGAGAATCATCAGATAACCTATGTATAAGATTCTGTAGGAATAGGAAGTGTAATAATTGGTTATCTGACAGAGTAGCTGATGAATGGAACAGACTACCAAATTACATTAAAGCAAATACTAGTTTAGATATTTTTAAGAACAGCCTGGACACTTATTATGGGAACAAGTGTTTTGGTATATTGGCAAGCTAGAAGGGCATTAACACCCATGCTTGAAATATGTGTATGTATGTGTGTATGAAACTTCCATACCATAAAACAATACTAATTAACTATGTACAATAATACTGTCTTACTGGAAAAAATGGACCGTTTTCTTGTTTGTAAACAAAGCCTATAAGTTATCTTACTATATCTGCAAAACTCCCCAGGACTCAGTATGCAATATTATATCTCCTCTGGTCACAATTATTCTATTGCCTTGTCTTCTCAGCATTTAGTACCTAAGATCCTTCTAGTGTTTTATGTAACAATGATCATTTCAACCAACACTGAGCCAATTTAATCTTGTCTAAATAAATCAGTCTGCTTCTCAGATTATATGTCAGACATTTTAACTTGTCATTGCAAAGCTGTAAGGTTTGAGGATTTTCATGAATACGTTAAACGATGTATGCATCATAATAAGCAATATTTTAAACATTATCCTACCCTTTTTAGATACCATTTTATGAATGGAAGTTCTTGTCAGGGCAGGAATTAGGATAACCAATGTGCCGGAGTGCATTTTATTCAGAGTCTGCATGCCCTCCCCTTGCTCATGTTGTTTTTCACCATGTACTCCAGTTTCTTCTGACAATCCAAACAAATTTTGTTAGTGTACTGGTGACTCTAAAGTGCCTCTAGGTGGGTGTGCAGTGTCTTTGTGTGATATGGAAGAAGGACCTGGAAATCTGTTCATATGACTTTCTTGGCTAGTAAATCTGTTGCATATTAGCAGCTGTTTATAGGGTTGCTGCAGGAGAGTATGTAAACCCACAGCACTGAATGCATGAAATATGTATCAGCACATGTTTTAAATAACCGGTTCATCTCCTTCCTAAAGGTTCATGACCTCTACACACATCCAAAAGTCATGAGTCCAGTCTTGCCCTCAGGCAAATATCATCAGACTGAGAACTGTTGTATACATTTCCACTCATATATTTTTCATCTTTGAATAAATATCCTTGTAGATGAAAACCTCTACTAGATTTGTAAAACCATGCATGTCCAGTTGGAACACTTTTTTCCCCATATAGAAAATAGATGTTTTAGCTAAAATACTAAAGATATCTAAATGTATAACTGTGACTAACAGCAATGACAGACCTCCAGAGGAAAATGTCTCACCTACATTACTTCCCCACAAAATTAAGAAATTCGTGGTAATTGTCCTATTGCTACCTCTGGCTGCATATGAAATTTCTGAAATGCAAAACCATAGGAGCGTCTGATTCAGGAGGGGTCCTCAGGGAAGTGATTTAGTGGATGTTTTAGTCATACATTGCTGGTAATAGATTAGCAGATGAGCTTACTGAGTTGGAGATGTCAGCAATTTTGGTTTGGTAACTAATCCCTTTTGTTGGCTACCTTTGCAGGACAGTTAACTTGTTTTAAATGGCAGTTGCTGCAGGTAGGAGCAACAGGTTTTACCCATTTATCACTTTCAGCAGCAACAGCTAAAAGTTATTTTGTAAGGTGCAGCTATAAAATATGAATAAACTTTCCACAAAGACACATAGACCAGTGATGTTAGGCCTTGGTGCTGTTAGTAAACTGGGTGATGGTTCAAAACACATAGGTACTGTGTTAAAAGTTCCAAACACCACTCTGTTAAATAATTCAAAATTTTCTAGGAAGACAGACTAATTTTAAGGGGAAATTACTGTTTTCCTGGGATCTGGAATAGCAACTCAGAGTTGCAAGAAGTTTGTGAGGCTGAAAGAATGTTGCCAATATGGCCGCTGAGTCAATTGATTCTAATTTGAAATCACTCATCTCTGGAATTGCCCAGCATATATCTATACAAGCTAATAACTGCATTTTGATGACACAAATAAGGATGATGTTGCTAAGCTGCAGGCACAGAATTTTGCATCATCTTTTTCCTGTCAAATAGTAGAACTCTCTAGGAACTCTACTACTAACATGGGTACTGTGCTATCCACTGGTAAGGGTTATTTTAATAAATGACCAAGCACTATCTTGGGGACGTTTCATTTTTTGACTGAAGTTATAGCTCTGTAGCACAGTGCTAAAGGGGATGAAGATGTTAAAGGTTTGGTTATACAAATGATAGTGCACATGCACGTCCTGCAGGGAAATCACAGTCAGCTGTAAGATAAGACTAAGATACAGGTTATAAGTTGCTGAATAAAATATATACCTACATGCATATACATTTAAATATATTTTTAAATATATATATATATATATATATATATGCATTAGCATATACTTTTAGGAAACTTCTCTATAAGAAAGTTTAATAGAGGGGGCCATTAGTTTTCAGAAATGCTGTCTCAAGCTTCACAAAAAGAATTCTATTTAGCAGATATTTAAAGGCAATACTACTTCAGATAATTACAAGACTGGTCAGGCTTTTGTTACATATTATAGCAGAATTTATGATTTGCCATATGAGTGATGACAAATAGAACAAATGCAATTTATTGATAAGTATTGGATGAGAGATTTTTGTTTTAGACGACTTTTTTGAAACAGTCACTAAGGCCATTGATGAGGGTAAGGCAGTTCACACAGCCTACCTTGAACTTGCAAAAGCCTTTGACACAATACCCCACTCGGGCATCATAGACAAACTCACCAGCTTAAATGTAAACCCATATGTCACAAGATGGGTTGCAAACTGGCTCAAGGACAGAACCCACAGGGTCAGAGTTGCTGGAGCTATGTCCGACTCTAAGCCAGTCACAAGTGGTGTCCCACAGGGCTCAGTCCTGGGACCCCTCTTGTTCGGCATTTATTTTTCCGAAGTACAGGCAAACATAGGAGGATTGTGGCTGACAAAGTTCGCAGATGACTGCAAACTGGGCGCCATAATTGATACTCCAGCGGACACAAACATCCTTCAGAGAGGCCTCATAGAAATGGATAATTGGTGCCAGAGCCATGGCCTTAAGCTGAACGCCAAAAAATGTATAGTCACACCCTTTGGGAAAAACAAGGTACCCACAAATTACCACATAGGTGGTAATCCATTAAGTACAGAAGAGGTAATCAGGGACCTAGGGACCCAGGTTGACAGTAACCTCTCATTTGACACTCACATTGCCAAAGTGGTTCGGAAGACCTTCTATATTGCCCACCTTATCATGAAGAGTTTCACATCTAGATCAAGAGAGGTCATTGTGCCCCTGTACTCTTCTCTTATCAGGCCAATGATTGAGTACAATGCCCCATTTGGGATGTATCTTACCCGACACCTGCAGCAGTTGGAAAGACCCCAAAAGTTCCTCACCAAGAGGATAAAGGGTCTTAAACATATGTCATATGCTGCCCGACTGAAAAAACTCCAGCTCTATTCAGTCGCATACCGCCTACTCAGAGGTGACCTGTGCCTGACGTACAAGGCCATGTCCAATCCGGAATTAATGGACATGCTCCACCTCAGAAAATCCAAATCCATCAGAGCCACGAGAGCAAGAGACTTAAACCTCAACACAGAAATAAATAGGACGTGCTGGCGGGACAGATTCATAACCCAGAGGCTCCCTACACTCTGGAGCAGAATCCCAATCCATGTTAGGCAGAGCCCCTCACTAACTCTATTCAAGAGAAATCTTGACGAGTGGATGGGAGATCGTAGGTTTACCCCAGGGGTCAACTCTGTGCCACTACTAGACAGAGGCACAGTAAACTAAACCCTAAAAGGGCATAGTATTCTCATCCTAAGGGGTGGTGAAAGCCACACACACTCTGGCTAGGCTTATAAATGCCCTAGGGCAGATAGCCTAGTACGAACCTTTGAACCTATGAACCTAAAGCTAAGTAAGGAAGTTATGAGAGAAACTATATTTTCTTTACCAATTAAAAAAAGGAACAGATCCTGACACACTCCACCCTGAGTTCTAAAAACCCATTTATCCTTTGTTGATTACAAATTTACTTCGACTTGTTTTAACTTTACGAGAATACCCAGTTTTGATGAACACTTTTTTCATTAGCTAAAATTATTTTTATATCTGAACCGAATAAAGCTTTAGCTAATTTTAACAGTTTTCACTATACTGCTGTTTTATATACAGACTACAATAGTTTTGCAAAATTTGTAAATAATTATTTGGTGCAGGCTTTACTGGACATTTTTAACATAAACTTGTCATTGTGGCAGATAAGTAGTAAAAACTGGTAATCGTATGTCACAGGCACTATTATTACATTATACACTGTCTAAGCATGTAAAGGAAGGGGGATTTTGGTCTAGTGATGCTTTTAAAACTCTTGATGATAGTAACAAAATATATTCTTGTGCATTTTCATTGCTTAAATTTCCTCACATTTATTGTGAACATTATTAAGGCTTTACTTTTTTCATACCCAATATTTTTGTTCAGTAATGTAATGTTTACTCCTACAAATACAATGAGTGTGTCAGTGGTATTCTTTCTATCCGTTATTTCTATCAAAGTTGTACTCCATTCTTGTTACAATTCAGCATTGTAAGGATAGAGTCCCCATTCAAATTTAGGATTTTCTTTATAATTTACTATATGTATGCCGATAACTTGGGTTTTACTACTGATTCTGGTCATTACACATCAGGGACTATTTTAGGTTAGCTTAGTGGTCCAGTAAGATTACTGGTTTTATCATAACTCTAAGTCAAAAGCTTTTTTCCTCTCAAATATTAATATAGATAATATTTAGGTGTAGGCAGTATCACAACCACATTTTTCCAGATGGTATTATAGTTTTCTTCTGCAGGATTAAGTTCAGTAATAGGTGATTTTAATATATGCCTACCAATGTTAAATACTATTAACACAAGAAATAGGGCAAAGCTGTCCCAAACCAAGAAAATACATTTCTTTAAGATAATTTTTATAAGGTCATCTTTGTTAAAAGTTTTTATTTATGAGTTTGCTTTCCTTGTTGATTGGATAAATGAACTGGCCTGCACACTGGATCATTCTCAGTCATCACCAAGTCCAAATGGCAACAACAGACATGCAACAATATATGCATGTACAAGACCAAATAAAATAAATGCACAATAGTGAGCTAGATGCATACACAGTTACTACCTCAGTATTTCTTGTATCCTAAACAAGTATGCATTGTCTAATGAAGGTGAACAATAAGAAAATTATTCACTAAGGAAAAGAGCAAAAAGAAAGTGATGATGATGATGATAGTGATGGTAATGATTATAATTATCCCCATTATATGCCCTAAGAAACCAAATGTTTACATACTTTCAAAATTATATCAGTAATTATGGAATTACTTTCTGAGTCACACATTTATGGCAAACTACTACTAGTTCTATTAAGGTAATCCCTAGGACAACTGCATTTGTATAAAGATGCAAAGTGAGATTTTAGCAGTTTGGAAAATTCTAGAAGAATGTCACTGTTTGATATATTTTGATGCAAAGCATCCAAAATGCTACAAGCAATTTTTTCTAAATGCATTCTCTGTGGCACCTAAGGTAAATGAAGATTTTTACAATTGGGCTCTCTCATGGCTTCTGAAATTGTAAATAGAGTTTTAAGTAAATAACTTATTTCTAAGGAGAGGCTAATACCTGCCATCATTTAGTTTGAATGTTACTGAGTAAGACATTAGCCCTAGCCTCGGATGTATATGCTTAATTTTCTGTATGATAACACAGTGTCACTGATGATCATGGTCCAGAAGTATAAATCTTTGATCTTATTCTCTGCAATTTGTATTATTGCTGTATTGTGTAGAGTATGTAATAGAATAATACGCAAAGCATATTCAAGTCTTGATAACAGTACACTGATTACAATTCCCATCTAGAAAAGATAAGATATTCTATATGAAACTTCAAGTTTAGATGGTTATTACAAACCCCTCCTTAACCAAAGTTCTCCTCTCTCTAGTCAAATTGTTAAGTTGACAAATTCGAACGCAGAAAAAACAGGGGTACCGAACCTATTGGAACATACTGAACCACCTTTCGTTTTAAGTTTCGTCACAACTTTTAATATTGACTCAAATGTGATTAGGTCAATAATATTTAAAAACTGGCAAATTATCTCTGACTCACCAATACTTTTGGAAAAATTAGGCTCTTGTCCTAACATAATTTATAAGAGAGCAAGTAATTTAAAAGTGATCCTACAAAGGAATACTAAAAGGGACTTATTCATCAGACAAAGAGGAACATTTAAATGTGAAGCTTGTAACTACTGCAAATACATAAAACCAGGAAACTCATTCAACATCAGGAATAAGAAATATAAAATTCATCATAGAATTAATTGTCAGACTACTTCAGTGGTATATATTGCTTTCTGCGAATGTTGTTCAGCTTTTTACGTAGGAAAAACGGACTGCAAGGTCCGTGAAAGAATTTATCAACACACCTACGCTATAAGAAAGCATAAAGAAGAGAACGCACTAGCAAAACATACTGGCACACACCCTGGACACACCTTTTTATTTATGGGAATTGACCACGTCCCAGTTGACACCAGAGGTGGTCCAACATCTCTCATTTTAGAAAACTGGGAGCTTGAATGGCAACTTTCTTTGGATGCGTTCAAGCCTCCCGGTTTAAACGAGAATTGTAATAAGGACTACTGGACTGTTGGTGCTGTTGGTGTTCGTACTGAAGACTTCCCCTGCCTTTTGTTTTTTTACTAGTTTGCTTGGATTTACATTGGTTGTTACTTGGCTTTACTCCTTATGGCATTGGGCTCTCCGTCTTCACCGAACACACCAAACATTTTTGCAACGACTACAGATAATAACTACACTGAAAATGGGGATGTTGCTAACCTTTTAGCAAACTTGACAAGAAAGATCGACCTTTTAAATGTCCGAATGGACTTGTTACAGCATGGTAAGCCGAACCCAAACATTAACTTACCAGCGTTCAGCATGACAACAAGACCTGGTTTAGCAAGTGGCACGTCGGCTATTCCAGCGGGCCAACCTCCTTGTCTACCAGAATTGAATGGCCTGAACACGGGTGTTGGCACTAACTCGAGTTTGGAAAGGGCTTTTCCTTCACAAGCAGGACAGCGTACTCAATCCGGAGGAAATGTTTTTAACATAGACGCTTATAGGTCCACAGGATCGGCGCACCCTCCGGTGCACTCCACTACAGGTAACCCTATGCAGAATACTGTGTTTTCTCTTTCCGAATGGATGGGGAATGTGGGTGCCTTCTCGTTTTTAAATAACAATGATGTTCATTTAGGAAGGTCTAATATTGATGACCCGAGCTTTTCTAGTGCTGACTTAACTGATAATCTCAGACTGTTGGACAAAAAAGTCCTCAAGTTAAGAAAACTACAGCTTGAATCCGCTTATTTCCAGCAATGTATAGCGGAAAACCTTGTTCCAAAGGGTCTTAGGAACAATTTTTCTCCCTCAGGACTCTTAGTAAATGACTCATTTTACAATGACTTGAGAACTCTCTTCCAGGAACAAGGTGTGCAATTACTAAACACCATTGTTAAACATTATTCTTTACACATCAAAACTTTAATAGATGAAATTAACACCTTGGACAATGTCATAAAAATTAATACTGCTTTTTTGCAATTCAAATATGACTACGACCGCATCTTTGTCAGCATAGATGCACTACTGTCTAAACTTAAGAGTAACAAAAATAAAAAACTTATGAGAGACAGGCAAGCTTACAAACAAGGTAAAGCTTACCCTCACCTGACTGTCTCAGATACTAATACTAATACTACGTCTGTTAGAGGAGAAGATAACTCATGTTTTGGTACCGATGAAACAAATTATGGGACAGATGATACCCACGACGAACAAGGTGATGAAAATCACAAAGGACTCAGACGCAGTAATAGACTGAAAGCCAATCAGAAAAAACTCTACTGGCTATAATTACAACAATAAAGGTGTTTTTTTAGGGCAATGCAACCGCAGGAAACCGTCTATCAACAACAGGAACAGACGACAGTAGGTCCTCTTGTTGACTTAGACACCTTTCATGAAGATGTGTTACCTAGGATTATGATGAATGAAAAAGGTGACTTCAAAGTATACAATTTTTCTAGTGTTAATATCGACAAAGAAATGGTCGAATTATTAGCACTTGGTTACACTTTCATACCTAGTACCACAGGTAATATTGCCAAAAGTATCATTGACTTAAAATGTTTCACACGTAAGTTAAACTTAAAACTGTTATGTGGTGATGTAGGAAGTGAAGTTACTAGAGGTTTAAAAACACCCAGTGTATTTAACCCTCCTGCTCACAATGGCTTACACTTGTTTGAAACCATTTGTGAAATTGACTTAAGACATTTCTTTTTAGAGTCTAAGAAGAACACTAATACCTCTAATTTTAACATCACAAAGGAACAACAAATGGGACTGCGCTACCTCACTGAACTCCCTGTCAGGTTTATTAAACCAGACAAAGGCGGTGGGGTAGTCGTATTTGATGAGTTCCAATATAAAGAAAAAATGAAGACTACCTTGGATAGTCCTGCATACGAATTGGTATCCTTAAATGAGGTTAACACTTCACAAAGGCGCACTAGGGCGTATTTTAGGGACCTCTTTCTGGAAGGGAAAATTGACTTAGACACTTTCAATTTTATTGATATTGTCCCCCCAAAAGTTCCAGTAATGTTTGGGATCCCCAAAATACATAAAAATGTACAAGATCCCCCTATGAGAGCCTTGATAGATGCACGTTCCTCCATCACCTACCCTTGCTCACGGCTGATTGACAGTATATTGACAAAATACATTAAAGGTGTTCCAGGCATCTGTAAAGACTCCTGGACTTTCCTTAATAACATCAATGATATTCCATTTGATACTGCCAACAACTTTTTGACTATTGACGTCATAGACCTGTATACATCCATCCCACATTTAGAAGCGGTAGAATGGATAGGCTTGCTCTTAAATGAGTTAGGCGCTCCTAGATCTGAAATGGACTTAGTTACAGAATTGCTTGATATAGTGTTGACCTCAAACTTTTTTATGTTTGATAAGGAGTTTTTCCTGCAGAAACAAGGTGTAGCAATGGGCTCCCCTTGTGGAGCCAGTGTTGCAAACCTTTTTGTAGCATACTGGGAAAAGCATTTTTTGTTTAATAACAATGACTTGATGAAGAATGTTACTTTCTACACTAGGTTTCTAGACGACATTTTTATTCTGGTACGTGAGGATGACACTTGGGCAAGGCACTTTGTGGATTCAATCAATGAAACGACACAATTTCTAAAATTTACATACACATTTTCCACAAAGGAAATTGACTATTTAGATGTCAAACTAGAAAAAGACCTAGAGAAGAAAGTATTAACATCAACAGTCTTTAGAAAACCTACGTATGTTAACTCCTTTTTACACTTCTCAAGCTTACATCCATTCAGACAAAAGCGATCAATAGTCAAAAGTCAACTAGTCAGAGCTAGTAGGATGTGCAGTACCCTAGTGGACTTCACAAAAGAATGTATCTTTCTAAAACACCTATTTGTGAATCGGGGCTATCCAGTTAAGTTGGTTGATGACCTAACAAAGGAAGTTAGTCAAAAAAGATTAGATGGTTATTACAAACCCCTCCTTAACCAAAGTTCTTCTCTCTCTAGTCAAATTGTTAAGTTGACAAATTCGAACGCAGAAAAAACAGGGGTACCAAACCTATTGGAACATACTGAACCACCTTTCGTTTTAAGTTTCGTCACAACTTTTAATATTGACTCAAATGCGATTAGGTCAATAATATTTAAAAACTGGCAAATTATCTCTGACTCACCAATACTTTTGGAAAAATTAGGCCCTTGTCCTAACATAATTTATAAGAGAGCAAGTAATTTAAAAGAGATCCTACAAAGGAATACTAAAAGGGACTTATTCAGCAGACAAAGAGGAACATTTAAATGTGAAGCTTGTAACTACTGCAAATACATAAAACCAGGAAACTCATTCAACATCAGGAATAAGAAATATAAAATTCATCATAGAATTAATTGTCAGACTACTTCAGTGGTATATATTGCTTTCTGCGAATGTTGTTCAGCTTTTTACGTAGGAAAAACGGACCGCAAGGTCCGTGAAAGAATTTATCAACACACCTACGCTATAAGAAAGCATAAAGAAGAGAACGCACTAGCAAAACATACTGGCACACACCCTGGACACACCTTTTTATTTATGGGAATTGACCACGTCCCAGTTGACACCAGAGGTGGTCCAACATCTCTCATTTTAGAAAACCGGGAGCTTGAATGGCAACTTTCTTTGGATGCGTTCAAGCCTCCCGGTTTAAACGAGAATTGTAATAAGGACTACTGGACTGTTGGTGCTGTTGGTGTTCGTACTGAAGACTTCCCCTGCCTTTTGTTTTTTTACTAGTTTGCTTGGATTTACATTGGTTGTTACTTGACAGTTACTACCTCAGTATTTCTTGTATCCTAAACAAGTATGCATTGTCTAATGAAGGTGAACAATAACAAAATTATTCACTAAGGAAAAGAGCAAAAAGAAAGTGATGATGATGATAGTGATGGTAAAGATTATAATTATCCCCATTATATGCCCTAAGAAACCAAATGTTTACATACTTTCAAAATTATATCAGTAATTATGGAATTACTTTCTGAGTCACACATTTATGGCAAACTACTACTAGTTCTATTAAGGTAATCCCTAGGACAACTGCATTTGTATAAAGATGCAAAGTGAGATTTTAGCAGTTTGGAAAATTCTAGAAGAATGTCACTGTTTTATATATTTTGATGCAAAGCATCCAAAATGCTACAAGCAATTTTTTCTAAATGCATTCTCTGTGGCACCTAAGGTAAATGAAGATTTTTACAATTGGGCTCTCTCATGGCTTCTGAAATTGTAAATAGAGTTTTAAGTAAATAACTTATTTCTAAGGAGAGGCTAATACCTGCCATCATTTAGTTTGAATGTTACTGAGTAAGACATTAGCCCTAGCCTCGGATGTATATGCTTAATTTTCTGTATGATAACACAGTGTCACTGATGATCATGGTCCAGAAGTATAAATCTTTGATCTTATTCTCTGCAATTTGTATTATTGCTGTATTGTGTAGAGTATGTAATAGAATAATACGCAAAGCATATTCAAGTCTTGATAACAGTACACTGATTACAATTCCCATCTAGAAAAGATAAGATATTCTATATGAAACTTCAAGTTGATTAGGGGCTTATTAGTAACTTGCTGTTCTGTCTTTGAATGTTCTGTTTCCTACCCGTCTAAACTAACTAACTAACTAACTAACTAACTAACTAACTAACTAACTAAATAAGGATTCAAATATAATTATCAATTCCTTTTTGGTACAACAATGCAACATTTGCAAGCTGATTCCTAATCTATTATTTATCATTGTAGTAACATCTTAAAGTACCATGAACTGTGCAATTTGCTTACATACAGTTCTGTATTCATAAGGATGTTTAAATCCTCTGCTTTGCATATTTAAGCATTCATTATGGATGCATTCTTATAACCATTGCTTAATGTTTTGCTTATTCACTGTTGCTCTTGGTTTTGTTTGTAAATGCAATCTTTGTCAAATGCCTTATTTGCAGAATTTTGTTTTCTTTGTATTTCTAACTGTAATGCTTACTTGCTATTGTTTCTATCATTGTGATCTGGATCACAGCTGAAAATAGTGACAGTATAAAAAAACAAAATATAATAAATAGCACTGTTTTGATCCAGGTAATGGCCAAACACTATTGAGTGATGGCACAAGGTATGGCCATATTATCTTATTCTTTTATTTAACAATCAAGTGGTGTTAGGTTTTTTTTATGTGACTCAAACATCATAACAGCTGCTTTGATACTATTAGTACATGGGTTTCTAGGCTGCTCTGGTGACTTAGAGGAATAAAGCTCTGACTACAGCCCAGTCAACCCAGGACTGATTAGTGTCTCGAGCAACTGATGAAGCTGCACAGAGGGAGGGATGGTCCTGCCCATCATAGGTGGGAGAGTGCTCATCATTGACACTCCTTAAGAGGATGTGAGGTCCAAAGACAGGAATGTTTCATAGGCATAGTCAATGGCTACGTGGAGTAGGGAAATGGAGTGTGTATATCTTATGAAAACAAAACAAAACACACACACACACACACACACACACACACACACACACACACACACACACACACACACACACACACACACACACTCGGTGCACACACACACACACACACACACACTCGGTGCACACACACACACACACACACACACACACACACACACACACACACACACACATACACACACTCACACACACACACACACACACACACACACACACACATACACACACACACACACATTCACACACACACAAACGTACAGATAGCAGTGTCCCCAGGACACCCTTAGTATCTACAGTCAGCCCCAGCAATACTGGAGTAGTCTATGGAGATAGGAGTATGTCTGGTAGACATGAGGCACTAGGGGCTGGGGTGGTAGAGTAAGGATGAGGACACCAAAAACAAAATATATGTATTTCTACATACCCAGTTCAAAACAGCACAGAGATCATTTTGTAGAACAGAGGTAAGCTAATTAGGATTTCTGTGGTCTTCCAGTAGGACTGAGTTATCAGTGTACAATATACAATCTAGAGAAATAGCTGGCACATCTAATGAGAGGTGCATTACTCAATCTAGTGCCTCTCAAACAAAAAAGGGGTCTGTGTTCTGACTGGAGCTCCTAAAACTCAGGAGCCAGCCACGTCCCATTTTTGTGCCCTGCCACTCAACTCCACTTTGAGGAGCAAAACAAAAATAAATTATAGCATGGAGACAAAAAGGTTCTGAAGCACTTCAGTACTGAAGAAAAACAGCACCAATATTCATTTCTGTACCAGCATTAAGAAGTTACATACAACAATTAATCCCAGTACTACTAATAATTGATTAGCATATCTTTCTATTATGCAGCCTAGCACTTTGTGCAGAGGGTGGCTTCCACCTTCACCCCACCCTAGCTAAACTACTGGTACAATATATGCCAGGTGGACATAATGAAAAGTTATCAATAAATATGAGAAAAAAAGTGATTTGAGTATGCATCCCTGAGATACACTTTTTGAGGTAGTGCCATGGTCTGAGCTTTTATTATTTAGTGTGAACTGTAAAGGGCCTGTGAGACAGGAAGTTATCAAATCACTGTAATACGTTGGAGGCAAAACCAATATCTTTCAGGTTGCTTACAAGTCAAGTATGAGCAACATTATCAAACACATGCTTAAGGGCTTAAAATCTTGCTCCTGTCAGTTCATGTGTTTTCATACTATGATAAATTTGGTCAGCTTCTTTCTGCAGGCAGTACTGATACTGTATTTGGGTTTGAAGCCATGTTGTCTTTTAGTGAGTATTTCATATTTGTTAGTATATTCCAAGATTTGATCACATACCAGTTTCTCAAGGGTTTTTGCCAGTGGACAAACATTTTCTATGGGCCTATAAACAATAACTAGCATGAGCTGAAATACTTTAGGGAGAGATATTGTAAGAAAATGCTTAAAGCTTGTTGTGATTTGTAGTTAGTAAGGTAAAATTGAAAGTGAACAATCCTGCTAGAATAAAACTTCCAACTTCCAGCAGCCTAGGGTAAAGGTAGAAAAAGTGTGAATCATGGCATAGAAATTGTAAAGCAATACTGGATATCCAGGGAAACACTACAGGAAATGTGCAACCTTTGTCACCCTTACCTGAAGCCCCAGGGAAATTATGGAGAACCAATCCCAATGGAAACAAAGGTGTAGGTATCGTTTTATATATTAGCTGCAGGTACTTTTCAGGGACCTAAAGAGGATATACTGGGAGTGTCACAGACCTAAGATTTCAGAATATTACATCAATTTCTAAATGTAATGCTTCAGCATGTAAGGGAGCATATCTGTTTCTCTTGCATCTCAAAGGAGAGCGCAAGAACCATGCAGGAGTTTTGTTCAACAGCAAACTTCTCTGAAGTTTTGGAGGTCATAGATTACACACACACAGAAATAAAAGTCCTACCTCATGAACAGGGAAGGAGGTACATCGACTGCCAGGTTGTTTGAAATGCTCAAGGGATAACTAGAATATCTGAACAGGTAACCCAGGCAGTTTTCATGACTCACACATATGGCATATGTGTGAGTTGTACACAAGTTTTGCTAGGGGTGACTTTCCACAAGAGCAAATAGTGGGGGATGCAGGCTATGCCCTGGAACCTTAGCTCATAATATCTATGAGAAACCCATACAACCCCCCTTAGCAAGGATACAATGGTGCCCATGATTAAAATATAAAAGCAATACAATGTGTATTTGGCTTGCTCAGATCAAGGTTCTGGTGTCAGGACACCTCAGTAGGTTCCCTGCAGTATGACTGAGCCATCTCTGGTGAAGTACTTATAGTCTGTTCCATGTTGCACAATATCATACTTAGGAAACAGCTTCAACAAGGAAAACTAGGGACAGGACCACAGTTCCCTGTACCACTGGCAGGGCTAGCAACTCAAGCAGATACAGATGAGGAGTCTGAGGAGAACCACCAGCTACAGATGATGCCCACAGATGTAGGCATGCACAATATGTTATGCCTCTAGCTAAGAGGCAAAGTATAGCACACACACTGAACACTGAAAGAAAGTATAACAGCCTTAGCTCATACAAATAATAAAATTATGCCTGACAAAATGCACTACCTTTACTTAACCATGTAATGGTTATATTCATTAACATCAGACACAGGCACCCCCCCACGAGACTTCTTTTATCTGCATTATTATGAAGGTAAGTGTGGAACATATATAGAGGAAACAATGCAGTTATATAAATAATTACTGTGTTATGCAAATTCTCTTATGCCCCTAAGTTGACACATGCCCCAGGTGTACAGTAATGTCAGTATTGCCTTATTATTTATATTTGCAATACACAGCTATGGATTTTTCCCAGTAATGTGCATCAAGCCTTTTAGGTGGCCAGTGTATATAGAGCAGTGAGCAAGTCAAGGGTGGCATCATTTACACAAGTATAAAAGTAAGCCAGACTTAAACATTTACTTTGACTGCATGAGTAGCAACAGTAACACAACTATAGTGAGGATCAACAATTACATAAGCAGTCATGCACACCTGATTATGAACTATGAATAAAAACACTTATTCTGCAATAAAGTTTCATTTAAAGAAAGTTCTAAGTAAGCATCATCTATCTGCTCTGTGCATTCGACATATATGCAACCCAACGTCACATAGAAGTGTGAAAAGGGCAGGGCACAGTCATCATCACTTGCATTTCTTAGATAAGTAGAGTATGTGTGTGAGGTGGAATAAGCAAGTACATACATGTGGGAACTACAGTTTATGTAGTCCCACACATCAGAATGCTCAATGTTTTGTTCTCATGTTGTCTCTTCTGAGGGCCTTGTGGAACATGCCTGTGCCTCTGTGATGGCCTTACACATAAGTTGCATGGCACCTATTGATACACCAACATCAGGAGTAGGGTGGACAGCCAGCCTCCTCAGAGCACCTCTAACAACCCATCTGTGTGGAACCTTGCTCTCATGATGGCTATGGGGAGAATCAACCAGTTCTACAACTGGAGTAACCATATTACCCTGATCTACTGTGTCCCCCTCAACCTGTCCTATGTCTGAAGTGCCTTTCTCATAGATAGGCATCCTGACTGTGTCCAAAATAGGTGCAGGAGATGGAGGCACAACCTTGATGTCAGACTGACCCTCTGTACCCCCCAGACTGTGCCTCTTCATTTCCGTCATCTTCATCAGAGGCTACTGATACTCTGACATCAGGCAGCAGGAGTTTGACAGTGCCACTGGCAGGATCAGTTGTGATAACAAGTAAGCCAAAAAGTTAAAAAGAGACTAAACAATGATATATTATGTGAAACATATATTACAGCTTAAAAGAAGCTAATGCAATGAAATCAAATAACATTAATTTGCACAAAAAGATGCCTTTTGGATATTAACAGGAATACAGAAGGTCCGCTTACCATGTACAGGTGGTCATGCAATGACAGAGCCAGATGTATCAACATATAAAAAAGAGAGAAGAAACAGGGATGATAAGCATCACCAAGCATATAACATAAGAAACAGAAGACAGTTGCCTTTACAGCTGCAGAATAAGATACATCTAATAGAAATCATTCCTGTTCACTGTACTATCCTCCACCCTTCCCATCTCCATCTTCCTCTCCTTCTGTGTCTCTGCTATTCCTCTGTGTCTCTATCTCTGTTTTTCTCTCTCTGAATATATATAAATCTAAAGCTAGATACACACACACACACACACACACATATGTATATATATGTATATATATATATATAAATATATATATATATATATATATATATATATATATATATATATATATATGTCTCTGTGTGTGTGTCTGTGTGTGTGTGAGTGTGTGTGTGTGTGTGTGTGTGTGTGTGTGTGTGTGTGTGTGTGTGTGTGTGTGTGTGTGTGTGTGTGTGTGTGTAAAATAACAACTATTTATTTAAATAGCATATCTGGCATTTCTGCTTAAGACTCAGTTGGTCTGCCTTCCATGTCAGCCCGACATCAAGGATTCTGTGTAAACTCTGTACTGAGCTGTCTGGATCTCTTACAGTGAACAGGGACTCTTCTGTTTTGGTCAGTGGTGGCTTGGTAGGAGGACCAACAGCCATATAGTGGCAACTGCATGATGTTTGGCTGTTTTAATCATATCACTGGCCCTACTTCTTATTTTGGAAATTGTATATTCATGGCCACCCACCGCATTAACATAATTCAGCACCTGCTCCCAAATATGGTCACAGGAGGACTTATCGACCCTATCTCTCTCTACTAAAATGACCTATGGTGACATACGGCCTGAATGATTCATTCATCATTCTATGCATCTGTGTATGACAGTTTCTGGGGTGCAGATGTTCTGGGTACCATAGTCTAGTGTGAAAGGAACGATAACAGAAAATATGAAATTCATAAGTACAAAAACAAAAAGTGGTTAAACACAGGAAAAAAAAAAAAAAATATATATATATATATATATATATATATATATATATATATATCTACTTCAGTAGATCGAACTTTTAAATGTTCGAAGATGATATGGCCGAGACCATAACATCGAACATTTAAAATTTCGAAAACTGAAGCAGAAACAAAAAAAAAGGAAAAAAAAACCCAACACTAAACCTATGTAGCAGGGGGGCAAGCCCCCTGCCCCCCCATGTGGGTGGTTGTGCCCCCCCATACCCCCGCTACTTAAATATACCAACTTTGAGATCACACTACATTGCGGAATAGGGAAATTTTTCCATTCTGCACTGTACATGGATCTCCATTCAGTCCGTTCAAACTTTTAAAAGTTCAGCCATATGGTCTCGGTCATATGAGGTTCAAACTTTTAAAGCTCTGATATACTGAAGGGGACCCATATAATTATATATGAATGTAACCATCCATAATATACAAAATGCATGGAAAAGTAAGGCTTTGTATGAGTACATGCAACTTAACAGAGTTCGCCCTCCACTGCAAAAGAAAGAAAGAACTTGATAAAAAAATCATATCAGGACTAAATTTTTTGTCACTATGTAGTACAATGCAGCATTAAAAAATGAATGTACACCTGTCAAGAAAAAATGGTTAAAACTTTTTGGTCTGATATGTGCTTTCATGGAGGTCAGCCAGGTAAACATCAGAACCTTAACAGAATTGTCTCTGCTACTAATGAAAGAGCCCATAACCTTGGTAATAATTAATACAACAGTCTTCTAAAAAAGTAGTCAGCTTTCAAGATTAAAAATGCCATAACACTGTAACAATTACTATGCAGAAAAATACTGCATGGTTAAGAAATAGCTGTGGTGTACATGCTCATGCCAGCAGCTAATCAGAATAATGCAGACAGTACATGATATCTGTATTGCAAAATGCATTCCATAAGTGAGGTTCATATACATCAATTTCCTCATATGAATGTATCCATCCATCATTCACAAAATACACGAAAATGGAATTTGTCATATGAATACACACAAATTGTTTTGCATTTCCCCAACAAATGGAAAACAAAGAGAAAACTTGGATAAAAGATTCATAGTAGGACAAACATTCCTTTTACTCTGTAGTACATTGCAGCATTAAAAAATAGTATATACCTGTTAAGGAAAAATGGTTAGCACTTTTTGGTCTGATATGCACTTCTGTGGAGGTCAGCAATGTAGACATCAGAAAGCCTGAATTATCACTGATACTAATGCACAAATCTATGACCTTGGTAATAATTAATACAACAGTCTTCTGAACAAAGTGATAAGCTTTCAATATTGAAATTTCCATTAAATTGTCATCCTTATGTAGAAAAATTCTGCATGGTCAAGAAATAATTATGGTACAATTGCCCATATCAACAGCTACTGAGAATATGCAGACAGTACAGCAATACTTATATTGTGAAGCGCAAATTGCAACTAAGGTTCAAATACATAAATGTGTTCATAACAGCAACCTACCTTTGCAGCATGTCAGTTGTGAAAGCAGAAAACAGTTTGTAAAGAAAGTAGCAATAAGCAGCAGTATCACATTCTCTGGATCTAAACAGTCTCCCCTACTATGGTATAAGCTCCTTAGCTACACAGTTACCTTCACATAGAGTAAATTCATTTCTCTTAGCAGTATGTATATGCATATAATGTGTGAACTGGTTATCAGTCAGGAATTCCACAAATGCACTAAGTGCAGGGAATATAAATATGGTGTAAGGACCTACACAATTGAATACACGTACCCTTCCTCTGTAAGGAAGAGCACTGAGACATTTTACTTGCTAAGTGCTTGCAAGTATGAAAGATTAGTCTGACTGCAATATCAATCAAGGTGTGTTAAGTAGAAGGGATTTACAAGAATTGTTGTCACTACCATTGACTGACTAAGAAGAGCAACATTTCTGACATTTATATCATTTGTTTTGAAAATAGTATTTTGTTTCTGGATACAACTGTGTCTGCAATTCTAAGGAAGTAGACCACTCAATGAAACATACATCAATTGCAAGTCAAAGCTCATAAAACAGTCCTGTTATGGAAGCACAGATATGGGAATAATGTTCACAAAATAAAGAGAAGCAAAGTGGTACAGTGTTCACATTTTTTATATTGTGTGAAGAAAAATCTATCTTCCCTGTTGCCAATATCACAGCCATCCACATATTTAACTGCAAAGTACACAGGGCAAATGTCAGTAATTGTTGCTGTTGCACCTGTAATATCAATTGATATTGTACCACATACTGAGTATAGCTAACATTTATTTTACCTTTACAGTATACTCTGTGTGGCACATGCTGATATGAATCTGAACTGTGTCTTCTGAATATTTCAGTATCCTGGGGTTCTAATCAACAGATTCCAACATTTGTGTGAACATAATGATGTTTAATGAGACTATGTTCATGCTGTAACACAAAAAAAGTTGAGGAAATATCAGAACTATCCATTTTAACTACCTATTTTATAATATTTCCTCTATTTCATTTTTTTTCTTAATTTTTGGACCATTTAACATTTCACAGCCTGGACTGGCAACTGTCCTTACCATTGAATGGCAGCTCACTGCCTAAGGAAAAAAGCAAAAGGGGTGGTATAATGACAGGTAAGTAATGTCTCAATGTCAGATGTGCTGTGTCCACTTCCACTGAGGAGAATGTGTTTAACTTTGCACACAGCTCCTACTGCACTGTATCCTGCCTTTAACAGAAACAACCTGTCTGCAACACACTGCAGAGAGTCTGCTGTCAAAAGTGCACTCTCTCCTCTTTAAAGCCAGACTTCTCCCGTAGCACTTGCAAGTAATAATATATTCTCTAGGTTGTGTAACTAGAGAGGTAGGGAGTTCATTTCTCACTGTGAGTACCTTGTGTGTGTGGCTGCAATATCAGGTACAAATATAGCTGCCTGAACAGACATGCTGTATCAGCATCCAGCCAGGGGAAAATTTTAACCTGGGTAAGTATTCAACCATCCCCTTATCTCAGCTTTACCACAAACATCTTCTCTGCAACTCAGTGATGAGTGAGGTCTTCCTGTCAAAAGCAG
This sequence comes from Protopterus annectens, assembly GCF_019279795.1. Lineage (NCBI taxonomy): Eukaryota > Metazoa > Chordata > Ceratodontiformes > Protopteridae > Protopterus > Protopterus annectens. Next base: position 255,793,524 of record NC_056734.1, read on the forward strand.
ACTCTCTTCATAAGATTTAGACTTCTACTGTTGCACTTGCATCTAATACTGTGTTCTGTAGATTGTATAACTGATTAGGTAGTTGATTTGAATCTGACAGTGATGAACTTAGATGTCTGTGTGGTACTAGTGTCATGAAAAACAAAACTTCCACAACAGAAGTGCTATATCCACTCCCACTCAGGAGAAAACTTTAACTTTTGACATAGCTCTCTCTGCAGTTTACCCCACTTTTAACACAAACTTCTTTTATGCAACACAGTGATGAGGTCATCTCGTCAAAAGTGCACTCCTCCCTTTAAAACTCAGACTTGTCCAGTGATGCTTACAACTAACACTGTGTTCTGCAGATCTTATAACTAGATAGGCAGGAGGTTCAACTCTCAGAGTCAGGAACTTGTGTGTGCTGCTTCAACATCAGTTATTTATAGCTTCCTGAACTGAACAGACATGATTTATCAACTTCTAGTCAGAAGAATACTTTAACATTCATCCCCCTATCCCACTTTTACCATAGACATCTTCTCTCCACCCCACTAATGAAGTTAGCATGTCAAAATTGCACAGTGTGCCCTTACAACTAACACTTTTCCTGTGGCACTTGCAGCTAATTCTTTGTTGTATAGATTTTGTAAATAGACAGGTAGGGGGTTTGAATCCATTAGGTATAAAATGTCAGTGTGTGTAGTGTCATTATGCAATAACCCATGGCTGGGTGTGGGTAATGCTGGATTTACCCACAGTTGGTGTGGTTTGGTCACAAGGGTGAAGCCCGAGTGACCAAACAAATCCAACCATAGGTAAATCCAGCATTGCCCACACCCAGCTGTGGGTTATTGCTATTATAGAATGCCATTATTCAAGAAAAAAATGTACTTTTCTTAAATAATGTCATTGTATAATGCCTCCATACTGCCCTTCCACACTTTTCCTGTATCCTGGGGCATTTTTGATGTACTGTGCATGCGTAAGGGATTTGTGTTCCCATGCTTGCGCAGTACATCAGTGCTGTGCAGAGGTAACAAGGGAGAAAGGACGATCTCTGTTGCTTTTTTTAATTGAAAATAAAATAAAAAAAAAAAAAAAAAAAAAAAAAGAAATCAGGAGACTTTTTATGCTTGGGAGAGCCGGGACAGACAAAATAAATGATAATCAGGTATGTTTCTTTAATTTTGTAGACCTGATTATCCTGTTATTTTTGTCTGTGCCATCTCCCTTGTTTGTTTTAGGTCTTCCTTTTTCTTTTTGGGGAGGCAAAAAAAAAAAAGTAAAAAAATCAGGAGATATACTAATGGGAAAAAGTCTGGGCGACTGGACTTTTTTTCCATTAGTATATTTTTGGATTTACAATGGGCACGCTGGTTGGGCTGGCCAATCAGCATGCTCGTTTTTGAATATTAATGGTCAGTCATTGTATAATGTACAATTGTGCCTGTAACAAAATACCTTATGCAAAATTCCACGTAAGAGATGGGAAAATACATCTCAGCAATAAACATTTTTTGGAAACACAATGCTTACATCATGTTATCAAAATAAAACCCCACATCGGTGGTCATATGAGTTACCATGTGACACTGGTGGTTGATACTGCTGAAGTATGGTGGGAAAGGTTTATGTTTGAATCTAACAATGTTGGACTACTGTCCATGGGTGTTTGTCTGTCATGCTCTGTAGAGAAGGCTTCTAATATATGTAGTATGTGTAGCTCTGTAGTATTACTATGCACTTTAACTACTTTCATACATTTTTAGAAGAACATCAGCATATGAAAGAGTGGTGATGTCATCCATTCAAATGTACCCTTTCAAAACTGAAAAAGAACATCTCGTGACATATGTGATTAAGGCAGTGTTCTGTACTTTGTGATCTTAGACTCACTTGTGTCACTATGTCTCAGTTGTGTCACTATGTCTATGAATCTGAAAGTAGGTAACAATGTTATCAGCCAGATATCTGCTGTGTACATGTATGGATGGGGATTCATATTACAATGATTTCTGTTCCTTTGTCACACAGAAATTTTTTCTTTGATAAAAATAATGCCATGGTATGACATTTGTCTTTACCATTAGAACTACTAACTCTTTTTCTGTGGCACGAATGCATGAGAATATGTTCTGTATGATGGTGTCTTAGTGAGGCATGCGTTAGAATCTGTGATTGTCCTCACATTGTTCCTGATTGCCATTCTACCAACACAGTGACAACTGCATTAAGCATCTTGTGTGTCTGAGTATACTTAGCAGCAGGAAATGCGGGAGAAAGACACATATAGCAACAGTCTCTCTTGCAGAAATAAAATGATGTTACAGCTTCAGAGATCAGAACATCTCACATTTATAGCATCACTGGTAACATGGTGTATTTATTCTTTTAAATTTCATTCAGTTTCTGTCATCATATAGTCAGGTGTTGAAAACCCACATTGGCTGACTGCAAGCATTACATGTCCTAATGCTGTTATGCATGAATGACATCCCCAAGTGTTATAGCGTGTACAATTACAGTGGGAAAAGTTTCACCCAGACCTTTTATCTCATACAGATTGCAACACAATCACTTGATGCAATAACTTCACATAAGTGGAGTCTCACAGCTTTGTTAAAGACTTCCACCGCAGTACGTGTAATTCATATACATGTTTGTAGTTGACGAGCTTACATAGCTTCCTGTTCAATTCCAGTCAAGGGTGACATTCTTCGAATGTACTGACATTACACAAACAACACTGCATGAAGTTATTACTCTCAAAATTTTATTTATTATTAATGTAAATAATATATGTGTTTGTGTTGTTTATATACTGTTATGACAGTGATTGCTGTAATATCTTGTAAGCATGCCCAGCCATCATCTTTCAGCTGTTCCCGTTAGGGGTCGCCACAGCGGATCTTCTGTTCCCATTTCTTCCTGTCCTCTGCATCATGCACTTTCACACCAACTGCCTGCATGTCCTCTCTCACCACATCCATAAACCTTAACTTAGGCCTTCCTCTTTTCCTCTTACCTGGCAGCTCCATCCTTAGCATCCTTTTCCCAATATACCCAGCATCCCTCCTTAGCACATGTCCAAACCAACGCAATCTCGCCTGTCTTGCTTTGTCTTCAAACTGTCCAACCTGAGCTGACCCTCTAATATACTGAGTCCTAATCCGGTCCATCCTAGTCACACCCAGTGCAAATCTTAACACCTTTAACTCTGCCACATCCAGCTCTGACTCCTGCCTTTTCGTCAATGCCACCATCTTCAACCCATATAACATAGCTGGTCTCACTACCCACTTGTAGACCTTCCCTTTCACTCTTACTGGTACCCGTCTGTCACAAATCACTCCTGGCACTCTTCTCCACCCATTCCACCCTGCCTGTACTCTCTTCTTCACCTCTCTTCCACACTCACCATTACTCTGAACTGTTGATCCCAAGTACTTAAACTCATCCATCTTTACCAACTCTACTCCCTGCATCCTCACCATTCCTCTACCCTCCCTCACATTTACACACATATATTCTGTTTTAGCACTGCTGACCTTCATTCCTCTCCTCTCTAAAGCATATCTCAACCTCTCCAGGGTCTCCTCAACCTGGTCCCTACTCTCACTACATATCACAATGTCATCTGCAAACATCATAGTCCACGGGGTCTCCTGTCTGATCTCATCTGTCAACCTGTCCATCACTACTGCAAATAAGAAAGGGCTCAGAGCTGATCCTTGATGTAATCCCACCTCCACCTTAAACTTATCTGTCACTCCCACCGCAGTCCTCACCAATGTCACACTACCCTCGTACATATCCTGTACCACTCTTACATACTTCTCTGCCACTACTGACTTCCTCATACAATACCACAACTCATCTCTAGGCACCCTGTCATATGCTTTCTCTAAGTCCACAAAGACACAATGCTACTCCTTCTGACCTTCTCTGTATTTCTCCAACAACACTCTCAGAGCAAATATTGCATTTGCAGTGCTCTTTCCTGGCATGAAACCATACTGCTGATCACTAATCATCACCTCCCTTCTTAACCTAGTTTCCACTACTCTTTCCCATAACTTCAAGCTGTGACTGATCAATTTTATCCCTCTGTAGTTACTGCAGCTCTGCACATCACCCTTATTCTTAAAGATAGGTACCAAAACACTTTTTATCCACTCCTCAGGCATCCTCTGACTTTCTAAAATTTTATTAAACAATCTGGTTAAAAATTTCACTGCCATTTCACCTAAGCACCTCCATGCTTCCACTTGTATGTCATCTGGGCCAACAGCCTTTCCATTCTTCATCCTCTTCATAGCTTACCTTACTTCCTCCTTGCTAATCTGTTTCACTTCCTAATTCACTATCTCCACATCATCCAACCTTCTTTCTCTCTCATTCTCTTCATTCATTAGCCCCTCAAAGTACTCTTTCCATCTACTCAACACACTCTTGTAAGCATGCCCAGTATAATCCTGTATCAGATGCACTATATTTACAAATGGAAATCTTGAACTACTGCAATGTCATCAGATCTGTCTTATCATTTGTCAGTAGTATATATGACTGCTATTACAGTACTGTTTATGATCCACATGCTTATATGTGTCAGCATAATATACCCTCAGCCTACGGTTGTCCAATGACAAATGATTAAACATATCCCTTTTAGCTGTGCATGACAGAACTGATTTATATCTCATTCCTCATTTATACAGGATGGAGTGGAGGATACAGCATTACAGTCAGTTATCATATATACATTCCCTGTATATGCATGTCTTATTCAATAACTGCACTGCATTCTAATGGCCCGTAATGTATCCACTGTCATTGAAAATTATTAGCTTATCTCTACATGTTATCAACATTAATAACACATTTACTCCCCTTTCTTACAATGTTGCTTTGTGTCCCTCTCACATCCATTGACAGCATGTCAGTTTTAAGTTATGTACATGGGTAAACCCTTGGGAACAGAATTATTTAGTACTATCATCAATGTGGACCTCTTTCTATTGAAAAATGTTTTTTTCTTGCATCATCACATTTGAATGCATCAACTGAATACATTTTTTCATTTACCCTCGTCTCATAATTATCAATGCACTGTTCATGCTGTATTCTGTGTAAATGAGCTCAGTTTCATGTTCTCTGCATTTAGATGCTTAAAAGTCACTTGCCTTTACTTCATATAAGCTGACTGCTTGTGCTGACATAAAACATTTGCCTACAGGCAAGTAATTTTGTTTAGATTGTATGCTTGTGCTCCAAGCGCCATTTTAGGGCCTCCAACACTGTTGTTGTCCATGAAACCATGCTTGGAATCATACAATCACAATGAGCAGCAAGCATATTCAGTGAGGGTTGCTGCTCATCATAGTAATGCACTGCAGTTGTGTAGGCTTCATGTAGGCTTTGTATGATTGTTAATGAATTCTGGAAAATGTTTTTATAGTTATGCCTCTCTTTCCTAAGTTATTCTCTCATAAGTAACTCATAAATAGTACAAGTGATGTATATCTATAATCCATATGAAACATATTTTTCTAACCTGCATTATTAAAGCATGTATATATCGTTCTTGGAAATACTCCTTGAAAATGGATTAGAGTCCATGCAGCTTCTGTTGCTCTTGCATATCTACTGCAAGATGATTTTACAAGTTGGTATAATTTGGAAGACTGTGTTTTCTCTCGCAGCTGAGCCAAATGGTGGTCTTTTCTGTGCAACTATGTTCCTATTACTTGATCTAATGATATAGTTGCTGTAAGTCCTATGACCTGCAGGAGATATATATACTAGTTAATTAATTTATGTGGGAAGAATGCTAGTAACCAGATTGCTTTCCAGTGGTTTGATGTCAGTTTGCCCTCTGAATAGGAAGCAGTGATAGTCTCTGCCATCTTCTGCAAAAATGAGCTTATGGTTCATATTCTCAGTTGTCTGTAGCTGTCTGATATTATTTAATAAATTCACTGGTACTACAAGAATTCAGTTTTGGGGTTGCGTATCCTAACACCATTCTTTGAATTTTCTTTTCCTTTTGGAATTTGCATGTGGAATTCCACTGCCAATCCAAAGAGAAGGGGCAAGAGGGAACATCTTTGGTGTATTTACAGGCAGGAATTTGCTCTGAAATTAACAGACCAGAGCTCAATACTCTCTAACAGGATGTATGTAGAGTTTGGTAAATATCTTATTCATTCGAGATATGAAGTCAAAATGCTAGGGCACATGGACAAACATTCACTGTAACTTGTCAAATAATTTCTCTACATGCTCAAGGTGGAACTAGGAACAAACCAGTTGTTCATATACTTGGTCTACAGTAAGGCCATATGCTAACTTTTCAATATTTTCCTACCCAGAATAAAACTTCATTGGACTCCATATGGCATCTGCTTCACATGACAACTAGTATGAGTCATTGAACACTTACAGAAAAGCGAGTATCATTAAATGCTTACAACTGTTAGCACTAATGCACTAACAGACTGAGGCTCAGAATGTTTTGTTGCTTAAGGTGCCTGAATTTCTTGCAAGAGCTTTCATTTTCACTTACTAATTTACCCAAATGCATCTGCAACCCTCAGGCCCAAATGCTTGTATAAATGCTGTAAGTACATTTAATAATACATGTCATTTTTACATTGCTTTCATAGGTTTGAGTCATACTTTTATGGATCCATGCTTGTAAAATAAAACTTGGAACAATTTTCCAATTCCTTAACTACTACTGCTCTGAAGTCTAGCATCACTCTGCCTCACATGATTACAATTTTCCACAGGGATTCCATCTGCTCTAGATAAATTTCTTGTATCTATGCCACAATTATCAGGAGAATCTTTGTCCTGAATGGGCTTAGATAATTCTATCATTTTGATAGGTTAAGTATACCCAGTCTCTCCTTTGCTTTAAATGATTGGTCTTCCTGCAGAACACAGTTTAACGCAAATATGTGCAGTCAGAAAGCTTCTAGAATTGTTTACCCCATATTAATCATTCAGAACCTGAGTTCTAAATAACTAAAACCCATTGTATTGCTTTGCTCTATGTATGCTGTGAAAGATTGATAAATTATGGACTGCTTTTAATGACAGGCTACTAAAATTCCATAACAGTTTCTGTAGAAATACCACTGCTGACACCTGGAAAATATTCTTGAGTTTGTGCTTTAAGATATTGTTGGATTAGTGATATTCTCAATCAGTCCTGTAAGCAGAGTAACTACTCATCCCAAGTAAGAATTAATTCTGTAGTAAGGTGATAATATACGTACCCTTTGCAGGTGTTCCATGGGATGTCAACAGGGGTATCAATTGGCTATATTAACCTCAAGGATTTCATCTCATAATTTCAACCTCAGGATTTCAGATTCCAAATATTTTAATAGTGTATGTGTCAATGCCCACAATGGGTGTCAGTTACAGTAAGGCGGCTTAAACTTTAGTGACACCAGGAATAGCTGGAGTAGAAAGGGTCATCTAAATAAAGTCATTTAATTTTTACCATAAGGTCAAGTGGCTAATAGACCTATTCAGTATATATGTTCATTTTCTTGATGGGAAACTAATGAGTGAAATAAAAATGGTTTCTGATTTTTGAAATTTGTACCACCATTCATCACTTCCAAATTACATATAATTCACTTCATACATTTTGATAACAGCAATATCCTCAACTTGGAACTCAGATATGTATCTTTGGGGCTAGAGAGGCATTATAAATCAACAGTAAACATGAATTCTGCCTCTATCCAGTCCATGTGCCTTAGAAAATTGTGTCAAATTGATTTGGTTGTGGTATATGGGAGAGCATATATAGAAACTATAGTAAACAATTCCCCCCATACCCTTCAGATGCTGCTGTCCTACCTTCTCTCTTCTGTCATGTATCACTTGTATTAAAATAATCATCACATATAATTATGGGTATCCTCTGCTTTTAGATGATTTATTTGTCAATATTACCAACAGTTTATAGCAGCATATGTCTAGCTTCTTGTGTTTTGTATAAGAAAGATGTGTTTCATGTAGCAGAAGCAATTCAAATAGTCCTTTCTTGACCAATGATATTGAATTGACTTTTTTACTTAGGTTCTGTAGACCATTAACATCCACAGATCATATATAACACTTGACTGCCCAGCAGGGTAAGGTTTTTTATCCACCCTTCACCAACCAAGCGACTAAGCAGCTCATCCTACTATTCAGGCATGACCAAAGGGCAACTTCAGGTGTACTCTCCAGTCCAGCTGGTTAATCTAGGTATCCTGAGGCAATGTTGCAACTGCCTCATGTACACAGACAGTCCTCTCCTCCTACCACAAAACACTAACATATGCGAGAGATGCAATTATACAGCCAAACTGTAGACTAAGGTCTCTCCACCCAAGACTGGAACAGACAGTCATGAGGAGAAGGTTAACACTTGCACCACACCTCCAGCCTCACATAGACCTATTAAACCAGCACTGGCAAAAAATACACATAAATACATGAAATCATGCTTAGAGGCTCTAAATAAAAACCTGCAAAAGCATCAGAGAGCTCCAAAGCAGACACCCACAAAACCTGCACCTCCTGTCACAAACCAGACAACACATAAAACACAAAATCAATGTGCCGCACAATCACAGCCCTTAAGGTGAAATAACATACCTAACAGACTAGTAATAGGAGACTCAGTAGTCAGGCACACTGATGCCCCACTCACTAGGCTGGACAAGGAGAAGGTTGCTGTTAGCTGCCTATCGAGAGCCAGAATCCACCACATAACACAAGCACTCAGGTCACTCCAGAACAAGTACAAATATGACTCTGTCATTGTCCATGTTGGTGTAAATTACCTGAGATGTACCTCACTGGACTACATGAAAAGAGACATTGAAGAGCTCTCTGATCATGTAGCCCAGGCAGGTATGACCCTGACCCTGAGTAGCATCCTGCCCTCACCAAGAATGATACCTCAGTATAAAGACAAAATTATCAATTTCAACAATTGGCTTAGCTTCTGGTGTCATTCAAAGGGGATCCAGTGTCTGTCAGCCTGGGATGACATGCTCGACAAGCCACATTGCTTCGCAAGAGACGGCTTGCACCTGTCACCCTTTGGCTTTCAAATACTGGCCAAGGCTCTTGCTGCCTCCTTAATGCCTTTTTTAGGCAAGGCTCAAAATTCAAACCTACCACCGTAAACAGCACAAGTAAAAAAAATGAGGGTTATGCTGCTCAACACCAGGAGTTTAAATCTCAAAATGCATGCGCTGGAAGCACTCCTAAGTATGGAGAACGTCGACATCTGTGCAGTAACTGAAACCTGGTTCAAGGCTCCAGAGACCACTCCAGCACTACTGGGCAACAACTCATACTACACATTTCAGCCACAGAACATGGACCGAAACACAAAAGGAGGGGGTGTATCCATATTCATCAAGGATGCTCACACCTCCAGGTTAGTGGCATAGCATGATACCTCTGAGATCATCCATGTGCAACTAACATCAAGCAAATCTCCAATGCAAAGTTTGGCCTGCTACAGATCAACCTCTATGACCCAGGACCACCACTCTGCCTTTCTGGAGACACTGGAAAACATGACGGTCCTACTGAACACCCTGATATTGGGTGATTTAAGTTACGCTACCATTAACTGGGAAAACTACTTGAGTACAAACTCCCAGGCTCAGCGCTTCCTGGAATTTTTCAACTCAAATGCCCTGGATCAGCTGGTAAACTCCCCTACCTGAGGCCACTTCATATTGGACCTGGTCATCACCAACATGGACGACAGGTGTTCCATACCGGAGGTCAACCTGTCACTGATTAGATCAGACCATAAAATAATCACCCTGGATGTCCAAACCCCACCACCACACCGAACCAAGGAAACCACAGTGAAAAACTTTTCTAAAGCAAACTTCACCTTACTTAAAGCAGAGATGGTAAGTTTCACAGCCCCCATGCTAAAGGATAACACTGCCCAAGATGCAGAATCCTTTACAATTGCACTCTATGAGCACCTGCAAGGATGCATGGATCATGCAATCCCTAGCAAGGCCAAGACTCACTCCCCTAAGAGAAGGAAACCAGTCTGGTGGACCCCTGCCATAAACAGTTTATACAGCAGAAGGAGGAAACTAGTTCAGAAAAAAAGCAAATTCCAAGACGGGAAGACATCCCTAATCAGTATCAGTTCAAAACTAAGGTCCCTCATAAAATCATCCAAGGCTAAGTTCGAAAGAAAAATAGCCAAGGATTCAAAAGATAACCACAAAGCCTTCTTTAGCTATGTCAAGAATCTAAGTGGCAACTCGCAGATATGCTCTGAGCTAGTGCAAAATAGCACAAAATATACTGAACATACTGATATTGCCAACATCCTGGCAGATAGATTCAGTGCAAACTTCACCTTCCTCTCACCTTCAAAAGGGCCCGCAACAATATCGAAAAAGTGTAGTGTCCTGGAAATCACAGAAGCACAGGTGAAAACAGCCCTTTCAAAAGCCAAAAACACAGCATCAATAGGGCCAGATGGTGTCCCAGGCTGCTTCTTGCATGAACTACAGAACGAACTAACCCCCACCTAAACACACTGTTCAACCTTAGCCTCTCCACAGGCTACATGCACATAGAATGATGCACAGCAACAGTTATTCCACTCCACAAAGGAGGGGACACAACTGACCCTGGTAACTATTGCCCCATAAGCCTGCCTAGCCTGGTTTGCAAGGCTATGCAGCGCATCATCATGGAACTCATTAACAAAGACATTGGAAACCTCCAAACACTTGACCTGACCCAGCTCGGCTTTGTTAAGGGCAGATCATGCCTACTAAACCTGGTTGACTTCTTTGAGACAGTCACCAAGGCCATAGACAAGGAAAAGGTGGTTCACACAGCCTACCTTGATCTCACCAAGGCATTCTACATCATTCCTTACTCGGGTATTATAGAAAAACTCACCAGCCTGAACATAAACCCCTATGTCACAAGATGGGTTACCAAATGGCTTACAGACAGAACTCATACGGTAAAAATAGCGGGCTCCAGGTCTGACTCTAAACCAGTCACATGTGGTGTCCCGCAAGGCTCGGTTCTGGGACCCCTACTGTTTGGCATATATTTCTCAGAAGTACAGGCAAACACAGGAGGACTATGGCTAACCAAGTTTGCCGATGACTGCAAATTGGGAGCCATAATTGACTCTCCGGCTGACACGGACATCCTTCAAAAAGGCCTTACTGAGACAGACACCTGGTGTCAAAGTCATGGCCTCAAGCTAAATGCCAAAAAATGCATAGTCATCCTGTTTGGGAAAAACAAAACACCCACAAATTACCACATAGGTGGCAGCCCCCTTAATACAGAAGAGGTAATAAGAGATCTGGGGACCCAGGTAGATAGTAATCTCTCCTTTGACAATCATATTGCCAAAGTAGTTATGAAATCCTTCTATGTGGCCCATCTAATTACTAAAGGGTTCACATCTAGAAATAAAGAGGTTATGGTGCTGCACTACTCGTCACTCATCAGACCCATCATAGAGTACAATGCCCCATTTAGGATGTACCTCACAAGACAATTCCAACAGCTGGAAAGACCACAAAAGCACCTCACCAAGAGGATTACTGGCCTCAAACATATGTCCTATGCAGTGGGTGGTTTACAAGTCTGTGGGCAACGGAGAGTTGATTCAGGTGAAGGAGTTGTGGGAGCTGGAGACAGTCTAGTTCTCTAAGGGAGGCACAGTGGTGGCTGCAGTAGGGAGCACCAGTGGCAAATTTAGCGGTTTTGTTGTAGCAAATCTCCAGCTTGTTTAAGTCTGATTTTCTAAGATTATTAAGTAAAAGAATCACAGGCTTAAAGCAGATGCCCTATGCTGTCCATCTAAAAAAACTCCAGCTATACTCTGTGGAATATCATCTACTCAGAGGCGATCTCTGCTTAACATACAAGGCCATGTCAAACCCTCAGCTGTTGGACATGCTCCACTTAAAGAAATATCATTCCCTTAGAGTCACATGCTCCAGGGATCTAAACCTTGTCATCACAATAAACAAAATATGCTGGAGGGATAGGTTCCTGACCCAGAGACGACTCATACTCTGGAACAGACTGCACATACATGTCAAGCAGAGTGCCTCTTTGGCCCTCTTCAAAAGGAACCTTGATGACTGGATGGGAGATAGGAAATTCATCCTGGGGAGCACATCAATCACCCTGCTCAACAGGGGTCCAGGGAAGTAAATACTGTGGGAAGAAATATCCATGGAATTGTTATGGCTAGGCTTGTATAGGCCCTAGGGCCAATAGCCTAGCACCAGCCTATGAACCTATGAACCTAGGGAAGATGCATTGAGTAAGGTGGAGATTAGTTGGGAGTTTGCAATAGAGATTCTAGCAGTTTTGGTGAGGTATTGGTTGTTTCTATATAAGGCGCCTAGTTTTGTGTGAACTTTTTTTATAGTAAGGTATATGTGGGTGTCGAATTTGAGATTATTGTCAATCTCCACTCTGAGTAATTTGGTGTGAGCAGATGGGGAGATGGAGGTATTGTTTTTGGCAAATATATTGAAGTACGGGGGAGTTTTGGGTAGATTTGGATGGTTGAAAGATGAGGAGTTTGGTCTTATTGGGGTTAAGCAGGAGCTTGGAGTTGGATAGCCAGCTTTCTATGGAAGAGAAAGATTCTTGTATGATCTGTTGGAGTTCAGGTAAAGTGGGGGCAGAGTAAATGAGGGTGGAATCATCAGTGTACTGTATGAGACAGGCTTGTTTGGAGGCACTGTGCAGGTTGCTGGTGAAAAGGGAGAATAGTAGGGGCTGAGGATGGAATCTTGGGGGACACCAAGGGTAACTGGAAGATGAGTGGAGAGGGTGTTTTCCCAGACAACTGATTGCTGGCAGCTGTGGCGGTAGCTGTGGAACCAGTTTATGGCTGGTTTGGAGAAAGAGAGGTTGGAGACAATATCAGCATATTAATCAGTTGTAAGCAGCATGTATTCTTTCCAGCTACATCAGGATCAGATGAAACTAAATCCATGGGATTCAGAAACATGGTGGCTACAGTCAAAGCCAGGTTGCCCTTGTTTACTTCAGTTGCATGATGAGGTCTCATTAACAATTAAGAGTGGAAGAAATGAGTGACAGAAGAGAACTTATTAAATGTCTTACAGCTGTAGCAGGGTCTGTGATAGGAGGATGTACTACTGAGGTTGGACTGCAGAAAATGATGAGGAAAAGCAGCAAATGTCATGTGTATATATGCCTCCTAGAGGCTCTGTTAATCATGTGTGCAGAGAAGTAGAAAGAAGAAGTCATGTAGAAACAGGTAACAGAACATTTAGTCCAGGAATGGCCCCTGTGCTACTAATGGACAGAGACAGCTCCTAAATACTTTATCCCATGCATGGGTCCCCTGAAATTATCTATGGTATGATCCCAGTTATTCTCACTAGGTGTGATATATAATTTATTTATTTGTTTTATTTTATTTTATTTTATTTTACATTTGTTAACCGGGAAAGTCTGACAGGACACAGGTCCATTTTCAGTGGAGGCCCTGGGAGAAAAGTTCCAATTACATAAATTGACAACTTCACAAAGATAAATATTTACATTCAGGAAGTTAACATTTCAGCACACTGACAGCATATTACATAATTTAAAGGTAAATATGAACAAATCCAGAAGCACTAAAGCAATCAAGTGGATAGCCGGTGATGTGGATGAATGAATAAAAATAATTTATTTGGTAAGCGCTTTCGGCTGTGTAGTTCCAGCCTTCATCAGACAACTTCAAATTCTAAAATGCATCTATTTATAAGATGTACTTGATTACTAATTAATCAGTTAATATAAAAAAATGCCAAAATGGCGAATTACTCTGACATATGCATTTCAAACCATATAACAAAGCTCTCAAAGTTTAATACATAACTATATATATATATATAATATAAAAATATTAAAATATCATTGATTGATATAAAAATTGAAATATATATTGAAATATATATGTACATATATATATATATATGAAAACATTGATTAACTATTATCTATTTATAGCCCTTAATTTTAAAATACTAGCAATGGAAATGGAATCATTAAGTCCAGGGTCTTGTGTAGCATTTAAATATACCTGCCACCAATATTCTTTTGACTCTAATATAATTTTCCAGGGACCTCTTCTAGGTGATTGTAGTACTTGCTCCAACACAATGAATTTAAATGTATGCCCAGGGTGTTGCGCTATATGTCTATAAAGAGCATTGTTACGTGATGCCCTATTAATGTCATAATTGTGCTCATAAATACGTTGTTTTAATCTACGTTCAGTTTTCCCTATATAATAGGCTGAACAATGTGAACATAATGCAGCATATACCACCCCTGAAGTATTGCAATTATATTTTCCTTTTATTTTTATCAAAATACCATTAATAATTATTTCTTCAATTTCCATGATATCTGAACAATAATTGCACATATTGCACTTTTTCATCATGCCTCTTATAGTACTCATCTCATTAGATACTGTATTACACCAATCCTTTAAATTTCTGTCTCTTTTATAAACAATAGATGGATGTGCACCTAATAATGTGACTAGTTCTGAATCCCTCTTAATGATATTCCAATTTTTCATCACTAGGTTTTTAATGCATTCTGAATCTTTTGTAAAAGTAGTGATGAAAGTTACATTACTAGTATCAAAATGGTGTTCACTACACTCATTAATATTCAAAACATTTTCATTCAATGATGATACTTGCTGTTCTGTACTTTGTTGTTCCAACAGCTGCATATTATGGCTATCAAAATCCCTTAATAACGGTCTATAAAAAACATTTTTTCTTTTACTCAACACTTCATTGAAAATAACATCAATGAACTGCTTAGGGTATCCCCTATTTGAAAACAATTTCATAATAAATTGACATTCATCCACAAATTCATCAAAATATGAAACCATACGCACTGCTCGAACCAGCTGCCCTTTTATAACTGCTTTTTTTAACATGTTGTGGATGGTTACTACAAAAATGCAGACATTTATTTGAATATATGTTTTTTTACGAAAAATATTAGCCTTAAATTGGTTATGTATTGCATCTTTTGAAAGTAAAATATCCAGATATGAAATGGTATCCATTCCTATTTCATGAGTGAAAGTCAAAAATTTAGTGGAAGCATTGATATATAATATGAACTGATCTATCTGTTCCAATGGACCATCCCAAATAAAAAACAGATCATCTAAAAAGTGACTATACAATTTAATGTATTGCATAAATTCAGATTGAAATATGAATCTATGTTCCCACATTGCCTTGATAACATTTGCATATAATGTACCTACAGGGGAGCCCATAGCAACCCCCTTGATTTGCTTGAAATAATGCCCATCATGGTAAATATAGTTGTTTGTTAATATCAACTCCAGTAAATCTGTTAACACATGCAATTCATCTTGAGTGGTTGGAATGATATCGACAAAAAAATCAGCAAACCAACTTAAACCTAACTGTTGTGGTATACAGGTGAACAAATCTTTTACATCCACAGTGATGAAAAACACATGTTGTACATTACTGATCGTTAAATTATTAACCTTAGTAAGAAAATCCCAGGAATCACGACAGATGTAATTTAAACTTGCTATTTTCTCTTTTAGCCTCATATCTATATATTTGGCTATAAAATATGTTTTCGAACCACTAGCATCTACAATAGGTCGCAATGGTGGATTCTGTAAATCTTTATGCAATTTTGGTGTACCAAAAATAATAGGGATCTTGGGATTTTTTACTTGCATATATTTATAAGCTTCATTTGTTAACTGCCCCTGCCACAGCATATCCTCCAACAGATAATCTATTCTATCATAGGAAATGTTTATTTCATTTACTGAAGCTTCAACGTATGCATCATCATATAAAATATTCGTTAATTGCTGATTATAATCAATAATATTCATTATAACAAGCCCACCCCCCTTATCAGGTTGCATGATACGAATTTCACCTTTCATTTTTAGTTCATTCAAAACCTCATACTGATCTTTTGTGAAGTTACTGCGAACTTGGCTGGAATATAGTTGTAATTGATATCTAAAATCGAGTTCACAAATTTCCTCAAACAACTTGATTTTAGGATGAAAAGGGGGGTTAATTAACTCGGTACATACATAGGATTACTTCTGACATCAATTGATTGTTGAAATATTGTTTTTAAATTCATTTTCCTCGTAAAAAGTTTCAATTCAGTGACTAAATCTGTAATTTTTGTTCTTCTCCTTGGTACAAACGTTAAGCCATTGCTGAAAATATCCGCATGTACAGTGGTAAGAGGAACTTGACTTTAGTTATAAATATAATAGTCACCTGCAGTGTTAGAAATTAATTGATAATTATTGTCATTAAATGAATAACTATCCAAACTTACTATCTCTAGTTGTAATTGTTCCTCGAAATAATCCTTTGTCTCCTCCATGTTCGTGTATTGCTGCCCTTCGGTTTGTACATTTCCTTGTTGCGAAGACGCTCCGAACGACGAAGACTGCCATCCTCTAAAGGGAAATGTTGTTCAGTGCTGGCGTTATCATTTTGTTGTACTTGTATGCTATTATTTCCGACAGGAACAGCAGATGTATTTTCTACGTCATTGCACCATTGCCCTTGCGATGGTTTGGGATAGGCTTGTCCTCTGGAATAGTCCATTCTATCCCTTTCCAATTTTTTAGTTTTTCTTTCACTACCAATCTTGCTATAATTGTCAATTTGATTGAATACTTCCAGATACTGATTTTGGCAAGCAGTGAATACTGCTTGTTGTTTTATTTTTAGATCTAATGCTTGAATGTTATTATTTAAGTCCTCCATTTGTATTGCATTGTGCTTAATTAATACCTGCAAGAACTCACACCCCTGTCGGTCAAACAATTGTAACAGTTCTGTGTGCAAAGCAGTGTTTTCTGTTAATCCCATAGGATATTTCCAATATCTAAGACCTTTCGGTACTTGCTGTCTCTTAACACATTCATTAAAATAAGTATTTTCATGCAACAACTTACGATATTGCCATGCCTTATCATGAAATTCATCCACCATTGTTTGGAAATCTGTCGTGTGCACATTTTTCACTGCTGTATTATTTCCCACTTGATTTAACCAATGTTGAATTTGCATACCATTATCTGGAGTGTCATTATTAAACACATTGTCCCATTCCTGTAGTTGCAACTGACCTGGAGGTATGCTATCCATACTATTAGAAGTATCCAATCTATTATTTCTGAAATCCAGTAATCTAGTAGTGTTATTGCCTGAAAGTTGCTGTATTAATTGTGTAAGACTCGACACTGATTCCTGTTGAGTGTTGAATTCAGTTCTTGTGACCATCATATCCGCATCTTGCGTGCTGCCAGAAGCCATACTGAAAACTATACCAAGAACCACAACTAATAATAAATCCAGAAGCACAAAAGCAATCAAGCTGATAGCCGGTGATATGGATGAATGAATAAAAATAATTTATTTGGTAAGCGCTTTCGGCTACGTAGTTCCAGCCTTCATCAGACAACTTCAAATTCTAAAATGCATCTATTTATAAGATGTACTTGATTACTAATTAATCAGTTAATATTAAAAACCACCAAAATGGCTAATTACTATGACATATGCATTTCAAACCATATAACAAAGCTCTCAAAGTTTAATACATAACTATATATATATATATAAAATCTAAAAATATTAAAATATCATTGATTGATATAAAAATTGAAATATATATTGAAATATATATGTACATATATATATATATATGAAAACATCGATTAACTATTATCTATTTATAGCCCTTAATTTTAAAGGTATATTTAAATGCTACACAAGACCCTGGACTTAATGATTCCATTTCCATTGCTAGTATTTTAAAATTAAGGGCTATAAATAGATAATAGTTAATCAATGTTTTCATATATATATATATGTACATATATATTTCAATATATATTTCAATTTTTATATCAATCAATGCTATTTTAATATTTTTATATTTTATATATATATATATATATATATATATATATATATATATATAGTTATGTATTAAACTTTGAGAGCTTTGTTATATGGTTTGAAATGCATATGTCATAGTAATTAGCCATTTTGGCGTTTTTTTATATTAACTGATTAATTAGTAATCAAGTACATCTTATAAATAGATGCATTTTAGAATTTGAAGTTGTCTGATGAAGGCTGGAACTACGCAGCCGAAAGCGCTTACCAAATAAATTCTTTTTATTCATTCATCCATATCATCGGCTATCCGCTTGATTGCTTTTGTGCTTCTGGATTTATTATTAGTTGTGGTTCTTGGTATAGTTTTCAGTAAATATGAACAACTTAGGGAAGACATTACGTGATATCGGAACATGACGTGTTATATATAGAATCACATACTACATTTAGAATATGACAAATTATACATCGAATTAAATTAGTATTTGGTGGAATAGTAGATAAAGTAGTTGGTGATGCTTGCTTATCATGGCAGTGAAATGCATTTTATTTCTTATAATCACATTTGGACCATAATTAGGGTGTGAAGCTAGCTTTTGTTAATGGAGAGTATGGGAGTTATCTAGAATCCAGGTTTTTATCATGGGGTGAGACAGGAGCACAGCCTGTTGTTCAGTGAGTTTTAAGATATTTTTTGAATTGAGTGGTAGAATTATTGGATATTAGTTGGGCAGGAAGGGAGTTCCAGAGTTTCGAAACAGAGTGGCTATAGACAGATTTACCTGCTTCGTTGTTATGTTTGGTGACTTCTAGGTGATTTAGGGTGCTAGATCTCAAGGTTCTTGCTGTGGTGTGAGGTTGTATAAGCAGTTGAAGAGTTTGGATTTTGTTGGAGTGGTAAACTACTTTGTGTGCTAGTGACAGTTGATTTAGTTGAAGTAATTGTGGGAGTTCTAGCCAATTAAGTTTGTTGAGGGACTCACAGTGATGTGATATGTAGGGGGACTAAGTAGCAAATCTTGTTATCTTATTATAGCAGGTTTCTAGTTTATTTAGATCAGTTTTATGAATGTTAATTAGCACAGGGGATGCGTAGAGCTGGGTAAATAGCAAGTGTGTCCTGGCTATTGCTTTAGATTGCTTTGAAAGATCATGTCTGTTTTGATAGAGCAGTCCTAATTTTTTTGTGAACTTTCTTTATGGTTTGGACAGTGTGAAAATCAAATCTAAGGTGGTTATCAGTTTCTACGCCTAGTAGTTTGGTGTGGGTGGTAGGGTTGATAGCAGTCTTGTGATTGAAGGTGATGGGCGGCCACGGTGGTGCAGTGGTTAGCATTGCCACCTCACAGCAAGAGGTTCTCCGGTTCGATCCTCAGCTGCTGTGCCTTCTGTGCGGAGTCTGCATGTCCTCCCTGTGGTCGCGTGGGTTTCCTCCCACATCCCAAAGACATGCTATAGGTGGATTGGACACTCTAAAACTGGCCCTAGGTGTGAGTGTGTGCATGTGTGTGACTTCTGTGGAAGGCTGGGTGCTGGGATGGCAACTCGACACTGTAAAACTCCACTGCCAATCATGAGCGGACAAGGTGATCCGCTGTGGCGAACCCTAACCGGGAAAAGCCAGAAGAAGAACAAGTAAAGTTTTCTGTTAAGGGGAAGGATCTATAAGAGCTGAAGAGGAGTAATTTTATTTTATTAGGGTTAAGAATGAGCTGGCAATTGGTGAACCAAATTTCAGCTAGTAAGAAGCACTCTTGTGTTTGGGAGAGGAGGTTTCAGGTGTGAGAGCTGCATATATGATAGAGATGTCATCTGTGTATTGGATTAAAGAGGCTTTAGTTGTGGTAGATGGAAGTTGATCAGTGAAAAGACTGAAGAGTAAAGGACCTAGGATGGACCCTTGGGATACTCCAATGGAAACAGGCAGTAAGGAAGATATTTGGTTCTGCCATTGTACTGCCTTCTGCCTACCTGATAGATAGCTCTTGAACCATGTAATAGAGGAGGAACTAAGGTTCAAGGTAGAGAGTGAGTGAAGAAGTTTTCGGTGGTTAATCATGTTGAAAGCTTTGGATAAATCAAAGAATATAGTAGATACGAGTTGCCCATTATTTCTGTGATGATTAATGGTGTTAGAGAATGATGTGAGTGCAGTGGTGGTACTATGGAAGGGTCTAAAGCCATGCTGTTGTGTAGGTAACAATTTATCTAGGAGGTAAGTCGTGAGTTGTGTGCGTGTATTACCCTCTCAGGGATTTCAGATAAGGGCCATAGTATGGCAATAGGCCGATAGTTGTTGAGTTCAAAGGACTTACCCCCTTTGTGTAGTGGTATAATATGGGATGTTTGTTTGTTTGTCTTTTGGCTTTTCGTGGTTAGGGGTCGCCACAGCGGAACTCCGGTCAGCTAATGATTGGCAGTAGATTTTCATGAACGCCAAGGTGCCAGCTCGATGTCCAACCTTCAACAAAGACATGCCCATTTACGCATGTCTTTTGAACGCCACCCAACCGCGGGGAGGACATGCAGACTCCACACAGAAGGCACTCCCCGCACTCCAGCTGAGAATCGAATGGGAGAACCTCTTGTTGTGAGGCACCACCGCGACTTGTCCATAAATAGGGTACTGTACATTCTGAGATGGATCTGTTAATAATGATGGTCACAGGGCAGGCAATGGCTTCTGCAGCTATTTGTAAATATTCAGCAGGTAGTTTATCGGCGACCAAGGTGGTAGGTTTGAGTTTTTTGAGAAGTTTAAGAATTGTTTTAATTGATAGTGGATGAAAGCTAAAGTGGGTGCTTATTATCTTGTATTTCATTTGGAGTTGTTATATTTGTTGTGTTGGGGTGACTAGCAGTGGTTTGGTTATTAGCTAGAGCTTGGATTGTTTCTCTAAAGTATTTATTGAATTGGGTGGGGATATTGTCTTGTTTTTTTTTTTCAATTTTGGGGTTGGGGTGGAAATTGCCCCAGATTGTAATGCAGAGTTTATTGCTGCCCAAAATTTATGAGGGTTGTTAGCATGTTTGTCTTGAATATTTTGGAAGTAGGAGATTTTGTCTGTTTTAATGAGATTTTTGGCCTTGTTACGTAGTTCAAGGTAATTTTGTTTATGTACTTGGGTTTTACTTTGTGAATTTGTATCCAGGCTTTGTCCCATTCTTTGAGAAGTACTTTAGTGTTTTTTGTTAGCCAGGGGGCATATTTAGTTTTTATTCAAGTGGTTCTGGGGGAGCATGGCTATTTAGTATATTTAGGATATTTGTATTAAAGTATATAACTGCTTCATTGAGGGTTAATTGTTTCAAGGGTGTCCAGTTACAATATTTTAAGTCCCTGGTAAAGTTGTTGGAGTTAAAGTCTTTTTTATTTCTGATTTGCCGTAGTGTAACTTGGGTCATTAGGGGAGTTTTGCCTCTCAGTAAGTATGTTGGTTGGTGGTTGCTGAGGGTGTCTGGTAGACATCCAGCTAGGGATATGAGGGATGGATGGGATACAAGTGTCCAGTCCAGTATGGATTGGTGTTTGGATCTTTTGTCGGTTCCAGTGGGGGATGAGATAACTTGGGTTAATCCATGAAGGTTAATATGAGAGAGTGGATTTTGGTTGGAACAGTTTAGCCAATCTATATTAAAGTCACCTAGCAGGATATTCATGGCACCTAGCAGGATATTTTATAGCCAGTCCAACACCAAGTGGGATAGGTTAATTCAAGCACCAAAATGAAAGACGGATATGCTTAAATGGCCTGTATGAGCCACTAATCTAATACTTACCTATAAACTCTTGAAACTAGAAGCATTTAATGGCGAGAATACTGGTGTTCTCTTCTATTCTTGGATCAAATCAAAGTATGAAAATGTATTTATTTTATTTATTATTTATTTGTTTTTCTTAACAAGGATAATGCAACTGGGCAACAAGGACATTTTCAATCGAGGCCCAAGGAAAGAAAAACTCTACAAATATTTAATTTTTGCATAGTATCAAAAATATTCAAAGTAAGCAATATTAAACAGAATGGCTCAAAGTTAACAGTAACATTGTAGGCGCATAGCAGTCATTACCTTATTGCTGTAATGAGGGAAATATAAAGGAACAGTCACTACTGAACATTGTTAATAGCAACAGAAATACATAAGGTAATAACAGCACTAGCATAACTGGTAAAAAATGTAAAACAACATGACGAACACGTGTGATTCTCAAAGAATGCATCCACACACAGACACAACGAAACTTTAAAGCAATTTACATAGATGCAGTGCTTTTGTCTCAGAAGCCACAGAATTACACTGGCAACTAAGCCTAAAAGCTGACAGACCACCAGGATTAAACAACATCATTTCTATTAAATGCATTTTATGGTTAAAATCTTATCAAATTTAAGTTAATACATATTTTTTCCTATTTAGTTTCAGTCACATGTATAAATTGTATCTTTAAAAGGTTTATAATATGGGATGTAATTATGCTGAAGGGTTGAGATCATTGATGTCTGCTTTTAAAATGGCAGCTTTGTATATTGCATTCTGATCAAGTCTCACTATTTTGAGATGAAAGAGCTCAATCCATTAAAGATGTTTACATTTCATTACTTGTTCTTTAGTTGCATTCTTTGAAACTTGTATGGCTATGTGGTGTTGTTTTACTAGTTTATTTGTGGGGGAACCTGTTTGTTCACACATTGTTGTGTTTTATTAGTAAAACAAATTTGCTTGTAGGAAATGAAGAGGAGGATGGCCGCAGATGAAAAAAGGATAATAGGTTTAGACAGATAGGATGGAAGGAGAGAAGGATTAAATAAAAATACAGAAATGTAATGAAAAAGGGAAATGAAGCAGAGGGTAGAACATCAGCTGAAAACCTAAGTAATGACAGGATGGAGGTGGAGAATGCAGGTTAAAATGTTGTGTCAGGTGCTCATTTTACACACACACACACACATATATATATATGTCACATGCAAAGTTAAGAATGATGACAAAATAAATCATGGTAAAGGCCACTAATATGACAAAGATTTTAAGTGCTACCCCTATGATCATAGGAATAAGCAAAAACATTTCCATGAATACAGCAGACATTGTTGAACAAATTAAGGATTTCCTGTCAAATGTTGTGCAGTTAAGAGGTATGCTGATAAAGTAAGTCATGGAAGGAAGGAAGGAATGAAGGAAAGTAAAAAGAAGTTAAGAAGGCTAGGGTAGGTAGCAGTTGTACTCATGCAAATATAGGGGACTAACAAGACATAGAGGGAAGGTTCAGGCATAGTGAGGGAGAGGCAGCACAAACAGAATGTAGGCAATCATACCTGGGAGTACTGGACAATGAACAAGGGCAGGCAAAGACACAAAAAGGGAGGTTAACACTGTGGTGGAGTAAAAGATGGACTTGCACAGCAGACATCTCTCACTGGTGTGGCACCACCTCAGGCTCCATCAATAGAGAGCCCTGGCCCAGATGGATGAGCCAGTATTTGGTAGGGATGTGAATCAAAGATCCATTGAAGGAGGTTCTCAAGATGGCTGATGTGAGCATCTAGCCATCTGTCAGTTACCTCCCTCACAATGTTGGTCCTTTTCTGATGAGTAACATCCCCACTGTCATTGCTACAGGTAGGGATACCAGTTCCAGCCTTCAGTGCAGGGCTTGCTGGTGTGTCCTCTGCAAATGAGGTTTGAAGTGTAGAGATGACCACATGGCAGACTGATCCACAGATAAAGTGGATGGTTGTGCTACATGTATGGGCTGATAACCCTTACTGGAACAGCAAGTTCAAATCTAGATGCTGCTGCATAGAATTGTAACATAAATGGAGAAAAACAAAGTAAAAAACAAAATAAATATACATAATGCAAAGAACAGGGAGAAAATGGGTAGGTCTTAGGTTGAGGAGACAGAAATACAGAAACAATGAAAAAATGCTGCTTGTACTCTTTTTTTTTTTTTTTTTTTTTTTTTGAAATATTATAGATATTGTACTCAAAACTATACCAAATGTACTCCAAATTTTCAATGATGGTACAATATATAAGCAGGAGCAGGAATGAAATCTGCATACATCAACACATGCAATATAAAAGGAAATGTTGTAACATGATGAGCTGCTTTCACAATCCCAATGAAGCCTGTCTTCACACACACACATGGACGCATGCACACACTAATGCCATCAAGCATTCATATGGCTACCTTAGAGCAATACAAATTTGCATAGAAATGGCAGCACTGGACAAAACTCACACACCAGCAGACTACACCTCTGCAATGACAAGAGATTCACAAGTGTCACTGCAACACAGATAACTGTTCACATTTTTGTCAGCAATTATACTTGCACAATACAAAAGCATTGCACTCTTGTGCTCTTTTTTCCTGCTGTCTAGCTGAATATTCTGTGCTACAGCTTCTGGGGCTACCGAGAGACAGAGAGAAGCAGGAGTGTGTAATATCTGTGGATGCCACACAGCAACAGTTTGTATGTGCAGGTAAAACAAAGATTACTTACAGTACATCTGTGGTGCTGCAGCTTTAACCTCAGCCTCTTACCAGTCAAGATGTTTGGGATGACATTGCCTCATGTCAGTGTAGTGATGGTAACATTACTGACTTGTGTGTGGGATGCCTATTGCATCTGTGACAGCCCTTGTAACAACATTACAACTTTCGGTTTTATATTCTGATCCCCATACCCCTGCTTCAGCTGCAATTCTTAATGGTCACAGTGGAGGAGGAAGAAGAATATTTTAGTATTTTAGATTCTTCCATGCACAAAGTCTGTGCCCTGAACAGTACAGGTCCTTCTCCCTCAGCAGATATGCTGTTTTCATACAAGTTGCAGAGAAGTATATCTGGTATTTCATGGCTGCACCCATAGTCCTGTTTACCAGCAGCTGCACAGTGTGGGGTAACTCAGATGGACAAACCATGGCAGAAATGGTAAATATATGTACTATATTCCAAACCTTGTACATTGGACCCTAAGATGTGAAACATGGAAACATTGTCTCTGCTTCTAAGGAACGGGTACTGTATCCACTACAGTGACTCCATTTACAATTGATGAGGTGTGGAATTACATATACTACCCTTTAGCCATAGGATGAATCATGCTTACATAATGCTGCCCACAGATGCCTAAGGCATATGCATGATGCCATGTAAATTTAACATGACATTTGGGCAGTCAGCACAGTGTTTAAATTGACCATTTCATAGACAGTAATTAGATTAGCCCTTGTTTACATACTCGCTACATTCAGGGACCCAAATTTGCAAGATAAAAGTGTAGTGGAAGTCTGTGATCTTCATCTCACTATGGAAGAATTTGCAGAGTATGAGTTATCAATTTGCTGCAGGTGACTACTCTACTTTTTGCACAGAGGTTCTAGATTCCAGCTTCAATTTTACATGTATAGCTTCTGTTAGCTACTGTGTGACTTAGCTGCTTAATAAAGTAGCTTCAACATTATTGTTAAGACTTACTGAATGGAAGGAGGGAAAATGTCAATAGAAGGGTAATGCAATGGTTGTGTAGAAGGATTGTTAAGCCTAATAGGAAACACATCCTGCAGCAAGTACTCAGAGTACATGTGCATGCATTCAGATCGGCCTAGAAGTAGAATTATGCATCAAACCATTTACTAGTTTTATAGGTTCTAAGTATACTAATCCTAAATTTGTATTAAACAATAAGGGAAAGCAGACATGTCACCTTGATGATTAGAATGTAGTGGCTGTGTGAGTATAGGTGACATTTTGTCAATAATGTTATGAGCTTGACATTAGGTAAACAATTTGTATAGACAGATATGACTGTCCAACACACAAGCAGCATGGTATATGGACAAGTGGCACAATGGTATAGTAAGGGGTTGGCTGGAGCAGTTGTGCCAGCCATGATAATACTAGTGCTTTCCATGCCTACAGAGTAATATCAAAACAGGATAACAATCACAATAATCTGAATCTACTGAGAAAGCTAGTTGTAAATCAACATTCTCTGAGACAGAGAATGAGATGCTGCTTCAGGTACTCTGCCTCCATGGTCAGTGGCTCCTTGGGTGGGATGCTGCTGACTGGGCTTACCCAGGCCATGCCTAGAAAGATATTCAGGCAGGCATTAATGTAATCAGTGGCCATGACTGTACATATAAAAAGGTCCACCACAAAGCCACTGGCATTACTCTTGCAGTAGGGAAAAAAGGCAATTTCCCTGGCACAGAAAGGTAGGTATGCAGGAGGAGGGCCATCACTTGAACCACCTTTGATGGAGATGGAGGAGTTTCCAGTCTCGGTCAGAGGCAGTGTTACCTCCACAAGTCCTATACTATGATACTGGACATTGATGCAGAGCATCATCATGCTCTATGGATATTCACTAGAGATATCTCAGGTATGCAATAATCCTCCTCTATAACACCACTCTTGTTTCTCTTGCCCCATTACTCACTGGCCAATATAGTAAAGCTGTCTGCTTAGCATTATACAGGTGACTTGGGGATTCAGCCTGCATGCCCATCAGCACAAGGTATGGTATTTAAGTGTTTGGCTTAAAAAAAGTCCAGGGGTTTCAAATTAGAAATTATCACTTGTACTGTGTGAGGACTAACAAACTCAAGCAAAGGACCACAATCTCAAAGACAAAAAGAAATGCAGGCGGTATAGCTAGACAAGTAGTGTAAAAACTTCCTTCATCTATACTTTTGCTGGACTGAGGGCTAGTTGAGGTCTGAGAGCCATAAAGTTGAGATCCCTGGAAACACTAATATTGCTACATCTAGTTTTGATGCATGCTTCTGGTGCTGGGTTATACTTACACATGGTTTTGTGCTTTGCTCTGTTCAAAGGTAATTCTCTATCTAGGGCCATCAAATGATGTTGAAGACTCTGCATCCTCTGATGATAATGTCAAGGATGAACTGGCAAGGACAGGGACTACAGAGTGTGTGTGTGTGTGTGTGTGTGTGTGTGTGTGTGTGTGTGTGTGTGTGTGTGTGTGTGTGTGTGTGTGCGTGTGCGTGTGTGTGCGTGCGTGTGTGTGCATGCATGCGTGTGTGTGTGTGTGTGTGTGTGTGTGTGTGTGTGTGTGTGTGTGTGTGTGTGTGTGTGTGTGTGTGTGTGTGTGTGTGTGTGTGTGTGTGTGTGTTGGACACAGCAAATGTGAACACTGGATCCCCATACAGATCACAGACACATCCTCTGTGCCTGTGGACACCCAGGTAACACACACCACATGGGGAGGACAGGTTACTGGGGGCACTGATAGGTATGACACTGTGCTTCCCCTTACAGGGTATTTGAATTTTTTCCAGTATTTCCACTGGGCAAGGGAGTACCATGGGGGTGTGGTGGTTACTGGTGTTTATTGGAGACATAGTTATTGCCCTCCCATTGAAGTTGATATAGCAATGGTAGTAACCCAATGGATGGGCAAGGCCATCAGGGAGGCCCAGGATAGTATTACCACATCCATTTCTGAGTTAGTAAAGTTAATGCAGGGTGTTTGAGATGACCTCAAAGAGTGCATGTCCCATATGTGTGATAGGTTTGACAGACTAAATCACAAATAAGATCATGCCATGTCCTCTCATGCCATGTCCTCTCATGCTTACCTGCTTGTATTTGTCACCATCTTCAAACCATTCCAATGCTTCCTCCATAAGTGGTGGGTATCATGGTCAAGGATGGATTAGATTATGGTAACACAACACTAGCACGAGCACAGCTGAATCTGTTATGGAAATGTCTGTGGTCAGGAAAGGATATCCCTGGGGATATGGCAGTTGTAGCAATGGCAGATCTGGTAATGGATGCTGCTCAGGGTAAAACAGCAAGTCATCATCTAGAAAGGTTTGTGGTATGGCCAGTGGAACTCATAGCAGAGGCAGTTGTCATGAGCAGGTGCACACACACACACACACACACACACACACACACACACACACACACACACACACACACACACACACACACACACACACACACACACACACTTACACACTCACAACACTATAGTCCCAAATACTTTACTCTCACAGACATTAAGTGGCACTGTCTTTTCATAAAGCATTTTACCTTAATACCACCCACACACTCAAAGTCTCTACATACAAGTGACAGAAACATGGCTGGCTCAATCAGCATCCTGTGCTAGTTCATCCCCTCAGCTCAAGTGAAGAACATAAAAAAGGGATTCTGCAAAACCATAATACCCAATCCTCACTATTCAAGTGAAGAGCAAAAACAAAAAAAGAAAAAAAAATACATTAATTCTACTGGCACTCCAGCTAGGTGGCCAGATGCGTGACATAGCCCCCTCCTTCCCAGCCATTCAGGTCTTATTTTTGTACCCTGCTCCTGGCCCCTGGATCTACTTCTATAGTCTATAAAAGAGCCTGCAGAAGACAGCTGAAGTCAGTTAACAGTCAGTTACAGTTGCCAATTGCAGTTATCAGTTGTTCACAGTTGTACTGTGGAGTGGATACCCAAAGGGCTCAACAAAAACTGTAAGCCTGTTTTTGCTCTGTTAAAATAATTTACTTTAGATCAGGGACAATGTTCTTTAGTCAGATAGGAAATTATGACTAATCAGTTAGAGTTTTTCTAAATGTTGGATTTCTATCCTACAGTATTGATTTCATTTTCCTGGTGACTGAGTTCTGTTTGTTGGAAATTACTGTTTTATAATTTTAATCATTTTCTCATTATTAAATATTTTATTAACTTACATTGTGGCTGGTCAATCGGTGTTTCCTTTAGTGATTTGAGCGTGCTTATATCTTCTTTGATAACTTCCTGGGCTACTCTGAAAGCCTGGCTGCTTCAGGTCATTTGCAAGCATTTGTTTAATATCCTATTTTAATAATTGGACACCCATTTAAAAGTGCATGTGGATGCTCTGGTTGGAGGCAGCGTGTTACTGTACTATTTTGGGGAAGAGACATAGCTGAAAATCTGTGTTAGGTTTTCCCAGAAGTGTTTGGGTGTTTGAGATTTAATTTATTTAAGTGTGACTGTATCAGAGGTCTTAAACTGGGACACATTGTTCTGAAGTGTATAATAAGGAGTTATATTTGGGGTGGACAGAAGAATACAATCCAGTTCCAGGTTTTAGAATATGTTCCTGTTGTTCTCTTTGGAGAAATGGTGAAATATTACTCCTTTTTAAGTTACAGTCTCCTATTGGAGTCAGTAGTATAGACTAAAGCTCCTTGGTTACTGACCCAGTACATTAAGAGACGTCACATTATTGTCGGCAGTCTGGTCGGATATTATCTGGATGTCACATTATTTGGTGGCAGCAGTGTGGGATTTTTAATTGGACTTCAGTAGCCTGTGGGTAGTTGTCATTAAGGTGTGGACTCTCGACAGTCACTAAGTAAACATACAGAATCTCAGCCCACCACAGTTTTATTTATTTTTAGTTAGTCAGGGACAACAGGCAAAGATGTCAGCAGAAGACTATAGTAAGCTGACAATGAACCAGTTGGCCAAGGAGTGTGAAGCCAGAGGACTGGTGCATTTCAACCTGACTAAGAAGCAATGATTACAGCCTTAGCTGCAACTTCAGCAAACCAGCCGTTCGGAAAATACACAGTTTGGAATTGAGGATGTGCAGCCTGCTGAGACAGAACAGTCCACCTTTTCCCCAGAAGACCTGTGGATCCATCTGGAGTTAGAGAAACTGCACCTGGAAGAAGTGGAGCTTCTTACCCTTCAAGAGGGTCATGGAGGTAAGTGGAAAAGGAATAATTGGACCCTAGAAGCTGTAAAGGTCAGTAAGCTTTTTCCTCAGAACAGGGATGGGGATGACTTTGATGCTTTTATTCATATATTTGATAGGGTATGTAAACAGTATGATGTTGACCATGAGCTCTAGGTTTGGCTCCTGACTCCCTTACTCCATGGTAAATCTATTCATGCCATGTCAAAATTGTCTGATATAGACTGTTTGAATTATGTTAAAGTTAAAAACTGTCTTCTTGA
Organism: Protopterus annectens; assembly: GCF_019279795.1. NCBI lineage: Eukaryota > Metazoa > Chordata > Ceratodontiformes > Protopteridae > Protopterus > Protopterus annectens. The sequence continues at coordinate 255,823,539 of NC_056734.1, forward strand.
TTGTTTTAAACTAACACCTGAAACTTACAGAAAAAACTTTTATGAACATAGATGCAAGACACATGAAAGTGTACATGATTATATACTGCTGACTTAATTTCTTGCGTTCACAGATAGATGAGTTGGTGTCAGGTCACCACTTCTGAGGGAATGGCAGACCTTTTGGTGAGTGAACAAGCTCTCAGTACTTTGCGTGATAACATGAGAATCTGGTTAGCAGACAGTGTATCTCTGTGGAGGAAAATTGAGTGTGGTCTACATGGTGTGGCTGCTGCCATTGGATTTTTTGTTGTTTTCAGGTTTGAAGCTCCTTAGTTACTGACCCAGGATAGTAAGGGATGTCACATTATTGTTGGTAGCCCGATGGGATATTATCCAGATATTTTATATATATATATATATATATATATATATAGCACACACAAATATATATGTGTGTGCGTGTGTGTGTGTGTGTGTGTGTGTGTGTGTGTACATGGACAATCTATCCCATAAATAGATATATATTTTATTTTAATTATTTATTTTAAATTTATTTACCGGGAAAGTCTGACTGGACATAGGTCCTTTTTCAGCCGAGGTCTGGGGAGAAAAGCTCCAGCAATAGAAATACTAATAGTATAAGTAAGTAAGTTATGATACACAAGGAATTCCAGTAGCAGTCAGTGTACAAGTTACAATACACAAGAAGTGCAAGCAGTATATATAGATATAGATATATATATATATATATATATATATATATATATATATATATATATATATATATATATATATGGGTCCCCTTCAGAATTTCAAATCTTAAAACTTCGAAACCCATATGATCGAAAAACTTCGAAATTCTGAACGGGGATCAGCATACAGCATGAACCGGGAGATTTCCCTTGGCCTTGCTGTAGTGCGATCTCGGAGTTGGTATATTTAAGTTGTGTGAGGTGTGGTGGGTGCAGCCCCCACACGGGGATGCAGGGGGGCTTGCCCCTTTGCTATACACAGTGCATTTTTTGTTGTTTGTGTTTTGTAGGTCTACTGCACATTTTTGAACATTCAAATGTTCGATCATATGGTCTCAGCCACATGGAATTTGAACATTTGAATGTTTGATCATGTGAAGTAGACCCATATATACATATATATATATATATATATATATATATATATATATATATAGCATTTCTCTTTGCATTTATGGCCTGTGTCATGCAAGAAAAGGGCTTTTGGACCAACCCTGTTATGAAATGTCAATTAAATAAATAAATACATCTATCTAAGTAAGGGAGATATTGGTTTTTGGGTGCAAAGAGCATAGTTTTGTCTCCAAAACATGATATTATTGCTGTTTTACTCTCATATGGTTTTTGTTCATCTGCTACTCTGTTCAGGCACTTTCATTTAAATCTGTGTAGCTGTTTTTGATTATAGTGTGTGACCATACCTCTCAACCTCTTAGTGCAAGAATCTGGACAAGGTCTAAAATAATGAGGGAACAAGGCCCAAAAATAAGGACAGATTTTAAATATTGTTGTTATAAACTTAGAAAATTGCTAGAATAATAGGATTTGTGCTAGCATGCATTTTCTGAGGGATGTGGATCTGAAACTTAGTTATATGTGATTATTTAATGACTTCAATCCTCTGTAATTTGCCAGAAAGCCAAACATTTTATGTGGACTAAACAGAAAATATGATGTAAAAATCTGAACATTCTGCAAAAATCTAGACAGTTGAGAGGTATCCATGTGACCAAAGTGTTGTAAATTTGTTTAACAAAGCTTTTGCTGTGATATTTGTGATGCCTTGGATTTCCATGACTGGGCAGTCAGACGTGTGATACATGTCTATTAGAAAATGGATGGATGTGTTAAATGCAAATACTAACTTTGGGAAACAAATGAATACTTATCAATGTGAAATATACATATTTTGTTTGCTTCAATTTGGAGCACTTATATTTGACTATGAATTACTGCATGAAGCTTTATTAAATTATTCTGTATATGGCCATATGTTTTGGACTGCAGCATGACCAGCTTGCTTAGAATTCTCCAACCAGGTTTGACTGAAAAATCATTCCCACAACATCTGATAAGTATTTTACCAGTTGCACTTAACTTATACATTGGAGCATGTGAATGCTGATTTAAATGTTCTTGTTATGTTTTATAGCAATTGTGCAACTGAAGGCAGTCTAGTTAGATCCCCCCAAACACAGTGAAAGAGGGGGTCTGCTGCTGCTGCTGTTAGTAGCTTGTACTATTCTAGGTTATATAACAGTGCAGACTTTTTATTGGTCTGTTTGCTATAGTGATCTACGTTAAACTTATCAATTTTGCAGATGGCAGCACTCTGTTGTGCTGGGCTGTGACATGACCTATCCTCTTTGAGTTCTGCTACCAAATTTGACCAGAAAATAATTGTCCCACAGCATCTAATTTGTAACATTTTTCTGTACTTTTTTAATACATCTTAGATAGCACCCAGGAAGTTAGGATGGGGAGACCACCTCCACATAGAGGCTGGTCATTAGTAGAATCCTTCAGGAAGCTCTTCTGGGCCCACTTCTGTTTGGAATTACTTTCTTGAAGTCCAAGCCAATGTCACAAGTCTCTGGCTAATCAAGTTTGCTGATGACCACAGACTAAAAGCAGTTATGGAATATCTCCAAGACACTGACATCCTACAGGAAGGACTAACAGACATCTGACAAGTGCCAAAGACACAGCTTAAAACTCAATGCCAGGAAAAGCATAATAGTATAGTTTAAGCAGTTGGCCACCTTAGAAAACCACCTCATTGATTACATGATGCTAAGAGTGGGCCCGGTGATCAGAGATTTGAGAACATATATGAACAGTAATCTGACTTTTGGCCAACATGTGTTTAAGGTAGTAAGGAAATTATTCTGTTGCTCAACTTATAAGAAAGGACATGGCATCTAGGGCCGCAGCAGTCATTGTTCCTCTGCATTTGGTCTTATCAGGCCCATCATTGAGTACACCTCCTTAAGTATGTACCTGACCAGGCACATACAGCAAATGGAACATCTACAGAGGTTCCTCACAAAAAGAGTACAAGGTGTAAACAACATATCCTATGCAGATTGTATCAAAGCCCTGTCTCTATACTTGGTTTCCTGCAGACTGTTAAGAGGTGATCTGTGCCTGGCATACAAGGCATTCCTGGATTTCACTTTGATGGGCTTTTCACATTTGCAAAACTAATATTATAAGGACTACTCAATCTAGGGACTTGAACTTTGCTTGCAACATAAATAGGAGGAATGTATGTATCTCAGAGAATACCACTCCCAGTCATGTGAAGCAGAGTTCTTCCTTAACCCTTTTCAAGCATAACCTAGACTAGTCTTTGGGAAATCAGAAAATCACCCCAGGTCTAGCACCTATGTCTCTAATGGACAGAGGAAGTCTGTAAATCATACTCTGGCTTATGTCAATGTCTGGCAGTTGGCACAGGGGATTACGGAGCTGTTTCCTGTAGTCCAGGGTTTGATTCCATCAGCCTCTATTTCCTCACTCTGTGACTCTGAGTAAGTCACTTAGCCAAACAACACTCCTGGGCTGTGTCTGAAAAAGTTCCATGGAGATCAGTGCTCTACCCTAGCAAACAAATGAAATAAAATATACTTCTTAAAATAATGTCTAAGTCTCAAAACAACTTGTGGGATACATGGCTAAGCTAATAATGGTCAAAGTGGTTACAAATCAGCTATGAACCTGTAATGCTGATTTAAATGGTCTGATTTGTGTTGTAGAAAATGTGCATCTTAAAAGAGGTCCAGTTGGCTTCTCCTGTTGAGAGATGTGACTACCAGTGCTATTGTTTTTGGGTTCATTACTACTGATTGCATTAGCCTATGAGCACCGATGATTTCCTTCAAAACTACCATGTTTGTGGAAGCTAGCACTCTGTTGTGTTGGGCAGTAACACTGCCAACCTAATTTTAACTCCACTATCAGATTTTACTGGAAAAACAGCCACATGACATTTGGAAGTAATTTTTCTGCATTTATCCTAGGATTCAAAAAGACAATAAGCACAGTAATGGAATGTCTACCACTGTTTACCATATCCGAGTGATTGAAGCCTGATGATTGTTAAAGGGAGGGGGGTGCAGCATGAGTACAACAGCTCATCTCTCTTATGATGCAAGAAGGACTGCAGAAAATGTGAGTAGTACTACACTGAGGCAGCAAGGAAACAGAAGCAAAATCTATTGATTGTTTGTCATGTTGACCCCTTTATGATGCTCTGCACAATCCATCATATAGTGTAGTAACAAGAAAGAAAAGTTATGTAAAAATCTTAAATGGCCGCATTGAAAGTGTGTGTTCATTTATTTACTTATTACTACAAAAGCAAAGGGCTGGAAAAGGGAATATAGAAAAGTGCCAGAAAGGGGTAAGAAAGCAGATGGTAGAAAATAAGGTAAAAAATAAGGGAATTAGGATGATGGAAGAGGCATGAGAGAGAAAAAAAATATCTGGTTTGGTTCAATATACATATATATAGACAGATAGATAATACCTATCTATATAAATATATCATGTCAAAATGCACAGGTCAACATGCTTATGAATATGTGCTGAGGTTACTCCTCAGAACACGTGGAGTTAAAAAAACATTGCTTTTTGTGGGCCTATATTATAACATCAAAATCTACAAAGATCGAATGTTATAATATCGAAACACCGAAATCCACAAATATCGAACAATCAGAATAGCGATTTTTTTCCCAGGGAAAAAAAATCGCTATTCCGAGAAAGATACACACAACACAAACACACACAAAAAACAGCAATCCACACACATACACTTAAAATCCTACACCTAAACTAAACTTTACATACATTACTAGCTATCCACTTACGTTAACCCGACCCTAACCCTAAGGTCCGTCACTATCGCACACTCACCTCACCCACGCCCTAGCCCTAACTCACCTAACCTGCCCCCTAACCCTAACCTACACACAATCGCAAACTTACATGAACCTGACCCGTAATGCTCCAACATATTGAACGCTGAAAACAGCCATAGGAATGGCCCACTGAATTCTTTTCCTGGGAAAGAATTTGGTGTCCTGCACCTTCGCGGTTTTCAGCGTTCGACAAAACTGGTTCGATATTATAACATTCGAACTTTATAAAATTCGATGTTATAAGATAGACCCGTTTCTTGTAGGGGCCTCTGCACCCTACCACACCCCATGATAATTTTATACACTAACTCTGAGTTTGCACAATCCCTGGAGATAGGGCATATTCCCCAATCACAGGGATTTTCTATCACACAACTGTTAATCCACTGCATAGATTATCAAAGTGTTTCAAGAATACAGAGGTTGATTTTAACTTAGACTCAATCAATAATAGGTAAAACATATATAAAAAATTATATATATATATATTGAAGATAGACAAGACTGACAAAGAGGGTGCTGACACAATGAGAAAGGGGAAGACAATGGGCAAGAAGACATAAGACACTCAGAGGAAAGACAATGTTGATAGGTAGGATTGGTCAAAAAAACAGGGTAGACAGAGACACAAGTAGGTGAAGAACACCAGGATGAGGGATTGGAATGGAGTGTGTAGCTGCAGTCCCTCCGGGGCTTCCTCACCACTGGGCCCTGGCTCAGATGGTAGCGCCAGTGTGGAGCATTAGAAATTTGAATGGCAAACACTGGCAGTTTGCATATGGAGATAAGCCAGGGATTATCTACAGTATATAGGTGTTAGGTGTGTCCTTACCTTAGTCTTCATTGGCCCAGGAAATTGTGATTACATCTCCTTAAGACACTTCTGGTGATAACATTGTTCCTAATTAGATAAGATTATGATGCATGTGAAAACTCTTGGGATGAGCTATTCCAGGCCTCTTCTTTATTTTTAGAGCATTCCTATCCCTCAGCCAGGAGCCTTGCCATATAGTTCTGATACAGCATGTTATGAAAGGAGATACTGTCAACCCAGATATCTGGAATTTTGTAAATAATTATATGTCATTTGTGAATATCAACATGATTCATATGCTTGTGTTATAAATGTATCAGAACTGTATGTCATATAAGATGGTTTGTACAAACGTGTGTGCTGAAGAGGTATTTTACAAAGTGCTGTTTAAAGATGTAATCACAGCATGCCCTACTGGATTAGAACAGAAATGTATCTGCGCTGTTATAACTGTTTAACTATATATATTTTAACAATGAAATCTGGAACACAAGAGCTTAACTTCAGAAAAATAGCTGAACTTAAATTACTTTATGGCCACATAATAGAAAGATGTTATCTTTCAGTTTCAGTGCAGTAACAGACGCAATGTCTAGAACTAGAAGTTTTCTGTATTGCCTTGGGTGTGTTTTATTGTTTTATGACTTCCAGGATCTGCCTTAGATCTAAGAAAAGTCTTTGCCTATATATTTTCATGGGTAGATGCTAAATGCTACCAGCTGCATCACTGGGGGTTTCCCCTGGGATAGAGTCAGATGATAAGAAATGGTGTCATTCTGCCAGCTATCCCAACAGTAATATTTGAAATATTAATTTGGGAAGTCTCTTAGTGAGAGACTGTATTTTGTATTTGGTCTTTGACCTAACAACATCAAGATCCACTCACCACATCTGCTTTGCTTGCTCTGAAGTAAATTATTAGGGTATAGTAATTTTCTTATATACAATCAGGAATGTAGCAAAGCTTAGCTTAGATGTTTTTCTTTATTTATTTCAGACTGTCATGCAATGCTGTTTTAAATATTTCATGTGATGTTGAACTCTGATGTAACTGTAAGTATATACTGAGTATTTCTTGTTCTTTTATTATTTGTTATTAGATATATTTAAACCTTTCATTATGGCTGATCTGTGTAGAGATATTTAAGTTCTGGGAGTACTTGCATATATATTTGGTGATATTGTGAGCCACTCCTAATAGCCTTGCTCTTAGTCAAACTAATATTTATATTAACAGTAACATTACACAGTAAGATTGCACACCCTTTGTTAAGGGCCATAAAGTAGTTGATAAGCAGTGACTGGTGACAGGGGAAACTACCTTATAGTCTGGGTAGAAGAAGGCATATCTAGTAAACCTGTATCAGCCTTTTCCAAGTGTGTGTGTGTGTGTGTGTGTGTGTGTGTGTGTGTGTGTGTGTGTGTGTGTGTGTGTATGAATAGTGTGTGTGTCAGCTACTTGGGCAAGGACACGAAGTACTGGTTGGACAGAAAGGGTGCTGGAGATCTTGGCTCGGTCACTCAGCTAAGATCTCAACTCTATAGTTGAGCCGGTGAGGAGTCTTATTAGGCATCTGGAGAAAGAGGAAGAAACCAGTCCCAGACTGACTGTGGTCTCTGTGTGCTCTTCAGGGAAATTACACTTGATGCAAAGAGTTGCATCTGGAAATACTGTGTGTGTACTTGTCATCCTCCCAAAGTACGTCCCCCACTGCTACTATTGGTAAGGATTGAGAATCCTTAATTACTGGGCCAAAACTGGGGCATCACACAGGAGGTGGAAGAATATTTGTATTTCCTCAACACATCACCTTTGTGTTTGAAAATCAGTGGTATTGCCTCCCTCAGATGCCATAGTGATGCCCTTCAGGAGTTCAGTTAGAAACATTTGAAATTTTGCAGTCACATCCATTATCATGTGTGCCAACTGCTGCAAATGGCAGGCAGTTCATATGGCGGAAAAAGTCAATGTAAATAATATATGACAATGCATAAACACAGCACTTTGAGGTGTAAAACATGGCAGTCCAAATTCTTGGTTAATGATGGTAGTGAACTATATGTTAGAACAACTCCACTCTCAATATGTGCTGCCTGGAATTTTATATATCCCCCTAGAGTCATGAGCATAACTGTGCATGTACAGTGTTGCTCAGAAGTGCCCAGGTGTTTACATGATGCCATGTAGACTATAGCATGCAATTTAGCCAGTAAGCATGATGCAAAAGTTGAGCAATTCAGAATCACATCTGTGTTGGTCTCTCATTTGCATAATCATTGAGCCCAGTCACCCAGATTTGCATAATATAAGTATAAGGGGAATAACTGAGTCCTAGCTAGCTAAGGAAGAAGTCACAGAGCATCACCATCATTGCAGGAGTTTCACATTTGCCTCAAACAAAACAATGACTTAACCTATACCAAGGTAAGTCTTTTTCAGCTTAAGTTAAGAAACTAGAGTGCACTGCTAGATGCTTTATTAATAAGCCACTTATAAAATTATAATGATACTTTCCTGGGATTACTAAATAAAAATGAGCTAAAAGATGTACTATTTGTGGCTGCTGTGTAGAGGTTAGTAAAGGTAAATGGGAAAAAGACCCATCTGCTGTTCCTCAGACGAGCTGTGCAAGTCGTTCAGCCTGGGGTTATAATTCCTGTGTATTAAACAAATGAACTGTTGGACTCTGCATTGCTCTGCCATATTTGGCAAAGTGTTTCTCACTATTCTATGTTACAGTGATGTTATCCTGGACAGTTACAGTAGTAGAGCAGTTGTACTGGTGTAGTCATTTGGTTATTACTGTTGTGCAACTGACATTTGATGCACAGCCCAGTTACACATGGTAATGTCAACAAACAAGCATCATAGTGCATGTGCTTGGGAGAGAACATTGTTACAAGGAGATTTGTGGGTCATTTCCTCTCAGAGAAGAAGTTAAGCAGAGGTCCCATCTGCCTGAGTTAGTGATAGCTTATGCGGATGCAAAAGATTCCCTGGCACCCATCGAAAAGAGTAGGAGGTCTATATTTAGCACAACATAAAATAATATTGACATATTACAGGCTCATATATGTACAATCCTATTTTTTTACTATTTATATATTGTAACATTCTCATTGTTATTCTTCTATAACTGACCTCCACTCTTCCACAACCATAATCTAATTTTATGGGATATATCTGCCAAAATTCATTTCCCACTAAACAAAATTTATTTTATTCTTTCATTCCAAATAACCCATATTACATAAAATAAAGATTTATCTACCTTTTTTACATATTCATTTTTGTTCTTATAATACTCATACATAATTATATTAATATCCATATTGTTTGTCATTACTATTCTCCAAAATTTCTTTCTTCACACAACTTTTCCCTGAGTTTTGCTTCCTTGTTACATTTCTAAAAAACATGTTCTGTTGTCTCTTCCTCCCCATAAAATAAACCGACTCTTTCAACTTTCTTTTATTATGGCATATCCCTATTCCCATTTACTGGTAGCTTATTTATTACCAGCCTCTATGGGAAATCCTAACACTCCACTCTCTTGATACACCACATTTTCCTTACTTTAATAGCTTTAATCACTTCTATTGGTAAAATTTCTCATGGATTTACATAATAATATTGTTTCATCACATTATTATACAGCATCCTTCTACCTTTCTCTATATCATGAATTTGTATTTTCTATGTTAGTATTTTTTTCATAATTTTTAATTTCTTTATTTACATATTCATTTTCTCTGTTTCTTATTCTCATCATCTCCAAGAACTGTTTGTACTTACATTTAAACATTATCAACGTTAATTTCTCATTCTCCTCTTTTACCCATTTCAGTACTCTATACAATTTCAATGAAGCAGAATAAGCAACGGGATTTAGTAAACTAATCCTCCATCATCTTCCATTCATAATGTTCCTTTTTCCACTGGGTTTAATCATGAGCCCCATATGAAAGAAAACACAAGTTGCACAATTTACTTTTCATATTTCTTTTGGATCATATAAACATTTGGCATATACGCTATTTTCCCATTAATACAGAATTCAGCAGATACAGCTTTTCCCTGAATGGTAATGTATACATCCTTCAAAGAAAATATACTTTCTTTTCGTTTATCAAACCCTCCCATTGCATAATAACTACATAATTTTCCCAAATTTCAAAATCATCCCAAGCAAAGATAGTTAATTCAATGAAAAATAACCCCCTCCATCTTTTAGCACATGACCCAAACCCTTAATTTGTTTTTCCTTCAAGGTCATTTCACGTTCCTTTAAGTAACTAATCAGAATAACCAACACTTCCTCATCCATATTTTATACCTATAAACTGCAACTATATCATCTGTGTATGTCAAAACTACTGGAATCACCACCTCCTTTTGCATCACATATCTAGCATATTTCATTTTATCAGCTATTTCACACACTATCACATTCCTTACCACTGCAAACAATATTGCACTCATGGGACATCCTTGTTTTATATCATACTTCATGTATATTTCTTGACATAGCCACCCATACACTAATACTCTCACTCTATTATTTTCATATGATGACAGCCACATTTTCCTGATTCTATTACCCACTCCATATTTCTCTATAAGATCCCACAAAGCATCATGTCCTAGTGCATCAAATGACTTGCTAATATCACCTACAGTAAGCTTTACATACTTCCTTTTGTTTATATCATCCACAGTTTCTCTCACAGCCAATAGCAATTCTTGACCTCCCTTCCCTTTTATACCATACACACACACACACACACACACACACACACACACACACACACACACACACACACACACACACACACACACACAAACACACACACATACATACCCCTGCAGTAAAGTCCACTTACATGAACTGAAATATTAACTGTATATGCCATGCTACTCAACAACATCCTGAGAAAACAGCTTTGGCAGGATCAACAACGGGAAGGGGCACACATCCCAACACCAATGGCAAGGTCACCACAGCTGCACGAAGGTGAGGAATCAGAGGCAGAAACAGCAGCTGCTGTGGGTGAAGGCAGACATAGGTGTGCTCAATATGCCCTTGCACTGGCTATGATGCAACGCATAGCAAACTTACCACCTAAGGGGCTAAAACCTTCCTCCTACTCACATACATATAGCAATATTGATACCAGGCAATGCTGACAACTTTCACCTACCCATGTAATGGCTGTGTACTGCTAGCATCAGACAGAGTCAACCCTGAACTAAAATTGTTGCCACTACTGGATTTACAAGGTGAATGCTGAACCCGGAGTGTATTGTATAATAATATTAATGACTGGCTTATCCTTGCATGTTGTTACTTTGTAGTGTAAACAAGTAAAAGGTGCATGATTTGTACAGAAATAAGCTTAACATGTGACAGCAGAGACTTAAGTGACTTATGAGCCCATTATTAGGTAGTAGACCTCAGCCATCAAAGATTCACACAGTCAAACCTCTCAAAAGTAGTGATGGTCAGCGCATTTCCTCAGTGTAGCACCATATGCTTCTACTGCAAAATCATTAAAAAGAAACTTTAGAAAGTAATGACACATTTCAGTTTCAGACTACACAACCCTCACATGCTCATTAACAATACTAATGCAAAACAAAAGTTTGATCCTATCAACTGTTTAATTTTTTAAGATCAGTCTGTCAAAGGTACAATTACCAATTTAACATTACAAATGCAGACATACTAAGCACCAAGTCAGCTATGCACCCTGAGCATCAAAAACAAAGCATATGTATCTCTGAATTCAAAAAATAGAAAACAGGGATATGGCACAGTTATACAGTTATCATCTCTTGAACAGGGTATTCGGGGGGGGGGGGGTTAGGAAGCCTAGGCTGACACAAAAGGTCAGTAAGTGTGTGTGTGTGTGTGTGTGTGTGTGTGTGTGTGTGTGTGTGTGTGTGTGTGTGTGTGTAAGAAAGAGAAGCAGGCAGAAATTCAGATAAAGTAACAAATGGCCAATGAGACAAAATGAGTTTTAAGCTTCATGGCTCAACCATGTAACTGTTGCGTGTGTGTCTGTAGGGGACCTCCAGGTGCAATTGGTGTGTGAGTGTCTGAATGAAGATAGCCAAGCTCTGTGCCAGCTCTACATCCTACTATGTCAGACAGGTGTAAGCCAAGCATGGTAGAGGTGGCAGTTTATCGTTGTCATACCCAACTATGAGAACAGGCTCTGCCAGGAGTTGTACTGACATGTCCACTCCCACTGTTAGATGCACTGCTGCTGCCTGAATGTGACTGATGTCTGCTGGATGAGCTCACAGGACCATGACCCCATTGCTTGCCATTTCAGGGTGTGAATAGCTGAACTACTGATGGAACAGTGGAAGTACTGTCACTGCAGGAGTATGATCAGGCATGGCCACATGGGCTAACAGCAGTTGATGTGGCTGACATATGCCCATGAGGATGCCAACCTCCTCCCAGCAGATGTTCCAACACACACTGCCCATTCCAGCATGTCATACATCTGATCCATTGAATCAGCAACACAGTGGACACAGTCATGCATGTCAGCCTGTGCCATATCTGCAGCCCTAAGCATTTATCTAGAGGACCTATGGGAACATGCCTGTGCCTCCATGACAGCACTAAATGTACATTGAATGGCACAGGAACAGATACCTGGATCAGGTGAAGGATGGAAAGCAGACCTCCTCCAAGCAGCCCTAACAACCCTGCTATGTAGCACCTCACCCACACTTTGGGTACAGCCAGAATCAACAGGCACTGAAGCCACAGTAACCACAGGTCCCTGAATGATTATCTCACCCTCCACCTGTCCAATATCTGAGGGCTAACTGGAATGGGTAGATGTAGGCCTACTGCCTGTGTCTAATGGAATTGCAGGGGATGGCTGTGTGCCAACCTCAGTGTCAGGTTCAATCTCTGCATCCTCCAACTGTGCCTTTCTTTGGCCACCATCATCATCAGAGTCTGCTGATACTCTGACATCAGGTGGTAGAAGTCCCACATTTCCACCCTCACAAACACCTGTGATAATAATCAACAAACACAGGAAAAAATTAATACCTACACTACTATAGTCCAATATATGAAAACAAACTAACAGTGGTGCCACTATTATAGACAGTACAGAAATACACACAACAGTCCTGACACCAACATCACACACTAAATATTTATTTGAACTGCTCATCAGTACTGACATAAAACTGTTTGTTTACCATGTGCAGATGATTGTAGCCCCCCCCCCCCTTGCTGTGCGGTCCTAGAAGAAGTTAAGCAAAAAGTAAGGATAACATCATCACAATTAACAGCAATGCAGTGGGCAAACCATTTTGCCCTTTATATATTCATTAACTATACTTTCAACAAGAACTTGTATGACAAGTCAAACCTAAGCCCCATGTGTAATCAGTCAGAATGGGTTGTTAGCCATAGCAATTTACAATCTCCCCAAAACTAATTTATTGTTAAACAGACCTAACATATTGATGTAAATATTTTACTGTGGAAGAGCATTTAACAACTGGGATACATAAACCTACTTGGAAGCTCCTTCTGGGACATACTTGCTGTCCCCAAAACAGTAGCACCAGTGTCAAGGACATCCTGTTCTGCACTTTCCTAGAAGTTGTCTGTTTCCTTTACAGTGGACATGAACTCTACATTTGCTGTTAGTGGTGGCTCTGTAGCAGCCAACCCCCAGCACCCATCCAATGATGGGCCACTGCAGCTGCTCTCCTCTATGCAGATGAGGTCATGTCAGTGGTCCTATGGAGCATCTGATCATATGTCCTCCTATGACTGCCTACTGCATTCACATCTGCAACTGTCTGCTACCAGATTTGTATTCTGCCTGACATATCTCCACATCCCCTCTCGAGCAGAAAGGTATCATATCGCCTAAGAGCTTCCACAATGATCTGATTCTCAGGTTCACTGAAGGGTGTTTTTTGGGGATTGAGAAGGCTGGGTGTCATAATCCTAGGTGTCAAAAAAACACAACAGAAGGATAATGTACATAAGTATACATAACTACAAAATACCTGTTCCCAGATAAAGCAGAAAAGGTAGCATTTCAATATTACCCACTGGAGAAATATAAAACAGTCTAGATATTTGAAATATGAACAACAAGAATTGTGTGGTTGTAACATAATTACATTCACACATAAAGCAAGGCTGGATGCAAAATAAGGGAGAGTAACAGTAGCAGCATATCATTGTTTGTGCCAAAACAGAAAGGCAGCTTTGCTCCCCCACCCCCAAAAGAATGGGGAAGTGACACATTTTGCAAACAAATCATCAGCGAATTGCTAAAAGTGTTATCAAATGAACTGTTCTTGAAATATGTGTACAGAGTTAATACAGAACATTCCATTTTAAGCTATTGCCAGTCATGTATACCTATGAAATGCCCTGCCAAACATGCCCATGCCATCAGTACACCTCTAAGTAATGCATACAGATAGCAACACCATTTCTAATTAATATATTTATATAAATGTGAAACAGATTCTCTTAAATGACATTTCAGCATCTGCAATATATATACCTGAAAAATGCAAGCATACCTTCTCAAGTTCTGTAGTCTTCTGTGCGGACATATCACAAAGTAATAGCCTCTTATGTGTGCTCCACATAAGCAAGTCTCCTCACCTTCAGGTTCCCTGGCTACATGGTTGCCTTTTATGGTGTAACTTTATAGCTGTTAGCATGGTGAAAATGCAAATGAGGTGTGAACTCATTAGAATTTCTGAATCCTAAACTTTTGGCTCTGTGTAGCAGATGTAATCCTAGTGCAGGCACTCCATCAGTGTTTGTTGCTAATGGATTGCAACTGTGAATGATTACTGGTAAGGAGAAGGAAAACACAACAGCAATGCAGACTGCCCTACATCCAGTGGGTGTGCCAGGTTAGATTTACAACTGTATATAAAGAATTTTATCAATGTTGGAAATGTAAGTAAGCAGCACACAATTCACAGGTTTTGTTCTTTAACATCCAACCTCCCCTTCAGGTGTTGACAACTGTATATTATTGCCATTTAATATCCTCACACATTTTAAGGGCAAGAATATAGATTGCCTGACAGACTGCATGTTTCAGCTTACTGGTCAGATAAAGGATGAGCAAAAAACACAGAGAGGTAAGACAGCTGTATTTTTGCAAGCAATAGTCATAGATGGTTGTGCGATCACTCAGTGCACTACATTGGAAATGTATACATGTACAAATAACTGTTATGTGGTTGCTTAGTGCTGTGGATGATGTTGCATTCAGTTGTATGCAGAATGATTTCAGTTCACTGCTGCAAAGCTGTTTGTGTGGTGAAGAGCAATAAAGCACCCTTAATGTGTTCTAAAAGTTCATTGGTGTTAGACTTCAAATCCAGACCTATTATGTAGGAATATTACTAACAAATATTTTGTAGTGTTTATATCATAGATTGTTTTCCATCATTTCAACTACCTTTCCCTTTTATTTTAATTTTTTTGGTCATTGTTTGTGCAGGACATGGCTCAGCACAAATGAAGGAAAGGGAGAAAATGAATGTCAGGTTTGTGTGTGCTTCTCTTGTTTGTGCGACACTTAGCAGTGTGCAAACTAAACTACCTGCCAACACAGGAAGCAGATAGAACACCCACAAAACACCTAAAGACAGGGCATCTTTAAAAGTACAAGATACATTGTTGGAAGGTTCCCTAACACCTGCAGTCATGGAACACTTGCAGACAGGGTGCAGACAGCCAGCAATTGAAAATGGACGCATTCAATTAATTCTGTTGAGCACCATGACAGCTAACACAGAGAACTTATGAGTGAGTAGGAAATTATGGAACTGACATGTAACTATTCCTGTGCAGCAGGTGTAAGTGTAGGGCTGGAGTATATATGGTCCTGGGTTCTAGTACAGCGTGTGTGACCTATTTGCACTGTTGTGACAGTGCAATTTATATCAATGCACTGTAAAACAGACAACTGTACTTCCACAGTCTTTTGGTAACAGGTGTAAGTGTAGGACAACAATACACATGGCCCTGGGTTCTAATATAGAAAATTTCAGACATTTTTACTGTTGTTCCATTTCCCATTATATTCACTCTTACTTATAACACTTTAGATAGTGGAGGTGATATGAATTATATGTATGATGGATAAGAGACCCTTAATGTGTTTTCAGATGTATGCCTGAGGATACACTGTTTGCTATATTTCTGCAAGTATAACTCTGCTATGTAGACTTGTATGGCCTTCATAATTAAATAAAGCACAAACACATCTGGATCTATATACAAGAACCTTGTCAGGTCACACACATATGTATAACACCTCAAACTGTCAGCTGTATTTATGAATGATACCTGACTATGTCAGAGTAACACTTCTTCTGTGGCAAAGATGGGAAAGCAACACAGTAGAAGAAAATGTATGCCTAGGTTTGAATCCCACGCTTTAAAAATCAATTTTATCATTGTATAAAGTCAAAAATAAATGTGTCAGGTCATGACATTTATGACTCCAGTCCATGTCTGCAAACTTAACTCAACTAGGAGTTACCTTCCACTTTTCAATACATATTTCCAAGCTACATCATCAGACAACAGTGTCAGATTAACTTTCCTATTTCAAATATTTATGTAATTCTCTGCTTGGCACTGGTGTGCTCCTATTAACATTATGCAAACATGGCCAGCATCATTGCTCAGGTTTGCACACTATCAGTAAACAAGATAACTGGAATTGGTGGGAAAGCATTATTTTCCATTGGTCTAGGTTGGGTGTTAGACATGGCTGGAGTTAGTGGGGAAGCTACCAAGATTAGGGTACAGACATGCAGGGTCCAGGAGTCTAGGATACTTATTGGACTCCTGGTAAAGCACCACAGTCAAAGACTTCTGGAGGGGTACTATTCTGGTTTCCAGTACAACTCTGAGGCATGAAGTAGTTTAGCTCAGGCTGTATCCAGTGCTAATGGCATCCCATGCACTGCAGAACAATGTAGGCATCATTTTAATGACCTACACAGGTGCAAAAGGGACACCCTCGACCATTGGGCGAATGAATTTGACACTGCAGACATCCCACAGCTGCGTAAATATGATAATGTTATAAAGCTTTTTTTTACTGTTTCACTGCATTTATGTACTGTTTTATACTGTTTCAACTGTATTTTTCATTGCTAGATACTGTTTCATTACTCTAATTGCATGTTTACTGAATTACTTAACTGTAAACTCCTTTTTCATACTGATAGTTGTATTTTATGTTTGTGAGTGCAATATCCGAGCTTTTCTGTGCATTTTTGATTTTTTGAGGTTTCTGTGTTCTAGTCTAGTCTGTTTGCAGTTAAAAGCATTCTCTAGAGTCTGCTTGCTCCTTATTCTGTTTAAAATGTTCATTTAGTGGCTACAGCTAGGAACTATAATGCTGTGCATTACTATAATTGCATTTTATTTAATTACTAAACTGTAAACTGCTTTTTCATACTAAGACTTGTATTTTCTCGGTGTGACTGTTCTTTCTATGCATTTAAAGTGAGGTTTCTGTGTTCTGCTCTGGTGGCATAATCTTGATAGTGGCCTGCTGTTGTCTAGGCCTAATAGTTGTGTTTGAGTTTCCTGTGTTTCTGGCAGCCATTTTCTGCTGATAGTTTGTCTTCATTATTATTGAGAGTAATAGGGTCTCCTGACCTTCTGTAGTATGAGTCATTGGGTAATAGTTGGGGAAGGATGGTCCTTGGAGACCCATTCTATTCCTTTCCCATCTAAATACCTTTCTGGAGGTTCCCAACTTTTGCATGTTAGCCCTACCTACCCTTCTTCCTCTCATCCTTCCTCAGGCCTTCATGGTGTCATTGGACATCAAGGATGCCTATCTTCATATGTCCATCCATCTTAAGTTCAGAAAGTTTCTTTGCTTTGCTATTGCTTCCTCCCATTTTCAGTTCTGTGCCTTGCCTTTTGGATTGTCTATGGCCCCGAGGGTCTTCACAAAATGCTTAGCTCCTATCATAGTCTTCTGCAGACTACAGGATATACTGATCTTCCCTTACATAGATGACCTTCTTTTCCAGACTCAGACTCAAGACACCCTTTAGGAAAACATCATGTTCATGGTATCACTGTTGCAGAGTCTAGGGTTCACAATCAATTACCAGAAATATTCAATGGTCCCTTCCCAAGACCACATCTTTCTTGGCTGCAGGATCCAAGCAGACAGATTGTTGGCTTACTTACCTCCAGAAAAGGTCCTGTCCCACACCTCCTACTTCCAGTACCTCTTGCCTTCCCAATCCCTGCCTGCCAAGGAGTTTTTTCACCTCCTAGGATTGATGGCTTCCACTATCCCCATGAGCCGTCTAGCCAAGTTGCACATGAGGAGATTTGAGTGTTTTTTGAGAATAGTATGGGTACAACACTCTCACCCTCTGGAGTTTGTTATCCTACTCCTGCCTTGCCTGAAAAAGGAATTACACTGATGGATCCAACAGGTGGCAAAGAACCCATGCTTACCCTTGCAACCACCTCCTCCCACTCAAGAGTTGTACAAGGATGCCTCGGACATGGGATGGGGAGCAACTCTGGATCAATGAAGCATCAGAGATGTCTGATCTCCAGTTCAAGAAAGGGAGTACATCAGTATAAAGAAGATGAGGGCACTGATCTTTGCTCTGCAAATCTTCAAACCTCTTCTTTCCCCAAGGGTTGGAGATGGTTCACAGACAA
>NC_056734.1:255847034-255857034 GCF_019279795.1 Protopterus annectens
AGTAATGACTTTGAAAAGTTAAGAATTAGGTAAGTGCTACGAAATATAATACCACTGTATAAGTGATATGTAAAGCCGAAAATTAGATACATGCTATACTATGCAAAACATTAAGTCAAAAGATATGTAAAGAAAAACATAAGGAAAGAGGCATATAAAGTAAAAAAAATATGTAGCAAATATAAAGTAAAATATTAGGAACATACTATGTAAAGTAGAATATTAATTTATGAGTTATACAAAGTATAACATTAGGTAAGAGATGCAGATAGAGTTGGGAACTTTACATCCTGCCATTTTCTGACAACTCTCTGCATAGCAAAGACACACCCTTGCCTGTGATGTCCACACCCCCTTTTTTAGCAAGCCACACCCAAAAGCACCAATTTCAAATAACATATACTGTGATTTGCAAGGGTGGCTGTAAATGATGTGAAGACTTGGGAAAAGGTTTTTGTGGCACTTGCCACTCCACTGTCTACTGTCCACCTGATTTCTTCCCATCCTTGCCTCCCCATGCTATCCAAATCATACACTTTGCCTTATTTAGCAGCTTTTCCTATATCCTTTCAACATGTCTTAATTGACCAAAAGTGTATGGTAACAACTGTGTACAAAAGATTTTAATTTAGCTCGGGGATTTGAAGACCACTAGCCCTCAGAACCTATTAGTTTTAAATGCTTTAAGGTTCATTTTAGAGATTTTTCCCACAGCCTTTGGTCTAAGGATGGTCTGAACAAAACTCATGATTAAGGAAAAAAAATATTTTTTTTTCTAGGAAGAAATTAATTATGTCTAAAGCTTAGTGTGCAAAGCAGACCAAACAGTAGTCACTAAAAAATTGAGAAAATAAATGCTTGTGGGGGCATAACGTCATAAATGGGATGATTGCCTTCCTCTGTAGCACTCTCAAAAGAAGAAAAAAAAGATAGTCTCTTTCTATGTAGCCCCCTGGTGTTATGTTGGTATAAAAATAAAAGACCAAATAAAGGACAATAACTTACTTCATCTTTTTTGCTGTCATATGTACATATGCCGTATGTCTCTTTTCCCCATCCCCTGGAGATATCCACCTATATATACATCTAATTTCAGTTGTGAAGAAAGTGAAAAAAATAAAGCTCATCTTAATTCACTCTAATTTGTTGCTCTTAGTACACTGGCACTAGTCAAGCTATAGCAACCTCCTTTGCACAGTTCTGATGGGTCTGAAATGTAATTTTCAGAAACGTTAATTAAATAATGACCAAAATGGTCCTAGCCAACATACGGGCTATAGTACCTTCTGTGAATACCTCTGACATTTGTCTGTGAAGAAAATTAAAGAAATAATGGCCTGCAAGCAAACTATAGTAACTTTCTGTGCCCACAGCACATGTCCCTACTAAACCACTTATATACCTAGGAGAGATGCTCCCCTTAGAAGTCCCAAGGGTGTAGATGCTCTGTGATGCATTTTATGCCTTTTTTTTCTGCCTACCAATATTATTTTTGACATGCATACATACTGGCACTGCTCCTGAAAAGGTAGGTTTATCACAAGATAGACACATACGCACACACACATGTACACACACACACACACACACACACACACACACACACACACACACACACACACACACACACACTCACGCAATTATATTTTTACACAAGTTTCAACAAACACAATACCTTGTCAGGACAAATTAGTGATTGCTTCACAGTAATAAAATAGTAGGGCTTATATCATGGCCTTCTTAATCCTCTCTGCAATGACTAGTTACATAAAAAAAAATACACTCAAAGTTCAAACAGTAGTAAATATCCTTCTCAAAAGTTATCTGATCAGTACTCCATCTTGCAGTTGCTCCTCCTACTTTCTCTCTGTTTACATTTTTGGCTGGGCAATTAAAGCAAAAGCTGCTATTGGTATCCAGCATCCTCCCCACGCACACAGGCAGGAACAGGAAATCCAGTCATTCCATTAAAGAAGAAATTGTAGCCATGTAAATAGTCGCTGCAGCACATTAATGTCTGTACCTCTCAACTGTCTCTGATTTTACCCAATCCTTCATAAAATGTTTGTTTTTCAAGGAAGGTACTTATGATTACAGTCAGTAAATAATGCCAAACCTTAACAATGTTGTACTTTTTGCTTTTCAGAAAAAGTGCGTTGATTGAAAACTTTTTTATTCTATTAATGTTTTGTGCGAACTAGAGTAATATGTAAATAGTACCCTTATCTTGGGCCTTTGTTTGAAATACTAAGCAAAGACGTTAAGAAATATGGTAGTGTTTCCTCCAATGGTCAAATGCAAAGCTCTCAAATGTCCCTGATTTTGCCTCTTATTTTTACCTGTTTCTTGCATAAATGTTGAGTGTCAGGTAATTCACTGAAGAACATAGTCATACCTCTCAGCTATAACTAATTTTGCAGAGCACCCCTGACATTGCCTTGTATTTTTGCATTCCATTGTAAAATACTTGATTTTCTGGTAAATCACTTTTGGATTACACCCATAGTAATACCAGACATACTTCTTAGCTACTCAGAATTTTCCAGAATGTCCAGATTTGTGTCTCATATTTTGATATGTTTCTCATAAAAGTTACATTTTTCTTGCAAATCATTGAGAATTGAAGTTACTACATAACTGCATACATACGAGTTTCAGACTTCATATTCTTCCAAAAATACATACTAATACAAACCCTGTTATTCTATCAGCTTTCTGTGTTTATAACAGCGATATTTGAAATCTGTCACTATTTTTTATTCCTTTGTCTCCAATCATTTTGGCTTTGTCCAGATATTTTTTTGTGCTAGTCAGAGTTGTATTCTTCTTATTGCCTAAAAAATAAAATATGTTTCACTCATTTTAAGAGAACTAAAGTACAATTTAAGACTGTAGCTGATTTTGGGCTTTTGTCCCACCATTGTTGTCCAGACTTCTTAAGCAAAAAAGTTATGATATACGCAGTCAGACAACAATGCTAGACAACTGAGTTACTTATGAACTGTAAAACATGCTGGTCTATTAACTTTCTAAGTAAAATAGAAGTATTCCTGTTATCCAAGAATGTTTTTTGCTTTATAGCCTTTTAATCTTAGAAAATTAAACACATCTTTAAAAAAAAAGACACAAACCAAGAGTCCCTCACCACTGCATTTTCTTTAAACTCAATGGGCTTCTCAGCATTGTGTCTTTTCAGTTGGATTGCTTTCCTGAACACATAAACCTCTCAACCAATTATCAATAGGTAGAGGCGAGTCCAAGATTTGTTCATTTATTTTGGATGCTACACACTCATATTATAAATTAACTGTTCTGAATATGTAAGACACAGAAGCACCAAAATAGTGCTTTGGAAGTTTCAAGAATCAGAGCATTTGCCTCCAGGGTCTCTATTTCAGGATAATCTGGAAGAAAATGGGAGAGTTGGCAAACTTAGATGTGGGGTAGTATTCATATTCACACAGTTCACATACGTGCAATAGTAATCAGCAAATAGAGGTTCTTTGCCTGCATGTAAATAAGATAAGTGTGAGGAAACAAAGCTGATTCTGTAAAATCATGGGTCTATATCACAACCTCGAAACCGCATAATGCCGAACTCCTATTTATCGACATATATATGTTGAATCCCAGTTAACCGAACAGCCAGATCACCAAGTTTTTTTTTCTAGGGAAAATAAATAGTTGGCTGTTACTGTGGATTTGCTCTTTTACCCACTGTAGTGTGATCTCAGAGTTTGTATATTTAGTTAGGAGGGGTGGAGGGGCATAGCCCTCCAAATTGTGGGGTGTGGGTGGTGAAGCCCCCCACTTTTTAATGTTTGTACTGCTGTGTTGTGTTCAGTTGGCCTACAATTTCTTTCCCTGGGAAAGAAATTGATGACCTGGCCATTTGGTTATCTGGGAGTTTGACATATATTTGTCAATGAAAAGGCATTCGGTGTTATGCGGTTTCGAGGTTATGATATAGACCCTAAAATGATAGCCATGCAACAAAACACTAAGAGCAGCTTTGCATATCTTAGCTGATGTTAAATGAGAAAAAGAAACATTGTACTTGTATGCATTGTGGTCCATATGTACATAAAGTCACATATGCTTTTGGTTAGTTTTGTTAAGCAGGTACAGACATGAGCATTCTCAGATCCCGAGAGTACTGAACAAGAACTAGTGATTATCTGAGATGAGTGCCACTGACTTACAGCTTACCCAAACTGTTCTACAGTTTTATTCTGCTCACTATAAAGGAAATCCTTATATGAATATCTTGTTTGGGCTTTTATGTGATTGAAATGGGAAAATATAGGAAAGCTACAAAGAGGGGAGAGAGAGAGAAGAGAATGGACTTACAAAAGGAACACATTAACAGGATTGTGCAGGAGCAGCTGAGCGAGAAGGAGTACTATGATTTTATGGAGGCAAAAGGGAATGTGGGAAAGGAGAAATGGAAGAGTTGCAGAAGAAAAGGCTAGGGAAGAGTGTAGGAATACATAAAAAATAAATAACCAACAAGACCAACAAGAACACATTGGTGGACTGACTTTGTGGAGCCAGGATGTAATTATTGCAGAAAGACAGAGAAAAGAGGGGGTGGAGATGTGGAAACCAGTTAACACTCCAGTCTGGAGTACCTTAATTATATCCACTCCCTGGTGGTGTGAGGGTGGAAATCTCCTGTGGCTTGGTGGTCAGAGCTTACCAAATCATAAAGTCTTGCACCCACTAGAAAGAAGATTGAAAGGACTGCAGGAGCCTCTCCACCACCCATTCAACTGCTGCCTTCAGCAGGACCTGCAGCTCATGATGTTTACACCTTACCAGGCTGCCACTCAGTGGGGAATCCATAGAGCTGGAGTCACTGGTCTTACGCTGTGAAGACATCCTTGGGAGGACAGACCGTAGTGGTGAGCATTCCTTCACATGGGAGGATCATGGCTGAACTGTTGTGGGCCCTCAGGACCTGTAGAAAATGTAACATAAAAGGGAGAGAGACCAAATAATGACAGAGAGAGAGAGAGAGAGAGAGAGAGAGAGAGAGAGGTAGAAACAAGAAATGGACTCATAAATGCTTTGAAAATAATGTAACTATTTTTTAATAAAATGACATTAAGCACGTATTTATTTAAAAAATTCTATTAAGCAATGTTAAGCATTTTTTACTTCTTGACTGACTCTAATCTGGGAAATATTTAAGGATGGATCTTGTTATTGTGCATCATATCATATGAGTTGCTATCTCAGTTTAATACTTTATGGATTACTGCAGCAGTAAAAACTGACATTACTATTTCACTGACAGATATGGTGTCATTACAAGTACAGGCATTATTGATACATATTTCCTTGTACTTCAGTAGTTTAGTGTAATACATTGACATGTTTCTCTGGTTTTAATATACTGACTGTAGACTGATGGTCAGACTGTGTTCAGAAACAACGGAACATTTATTTTTAAGAGGATACATTTGCATATGACTTTTCTACATGCGTTTCACAACTTTTCTTTGGTGCTGGTTTCTATTATCTCCTCTTCAGTTGTGGAGATATGAAAAAAGGAGAAAAAGACAGTTGCTTACCCATTTAATTTCTGTGTGTATCATGGTGAAAGCAATTCATTATTTACAACATGTATCGGCTTAACTAGTAACGTTTACTAATCATGACACTAGCTACATTTGTAGCTGGGCTTGGTGAAGTATTTCTTGCAAAACTATCTGTCTTGGTTAACCTATTAAGATGTAAGCTTTTGCTTCATGAAGACGATGGTGTAAAACATGAATGAAGCGTTATAGCCCGAGCAGGACATTGCTGAGCTGATACAGCTTTAGACACCACAGAGAGGGACTGTTTCAGAAATGTATGGCAACAACAGCAGATCATTTTCAAGAAGGAATGCCACATTTCTGCGAGGTTTGCTAACTTTTTAAATTTCAAGTGACCAGCTTAAGATGCAATTAAATATTCACATTAGTGTTTACTGGTGTATATGTGCTTCTGTCGATTAGTTATTCAGGATTGCCTAAAGCAGTGCAGTTTACAGTAATGAAATCAAACTTAATATTATGCAGTGCAACCAATTTTTGCATGCCCTCTCTTTCAGCTTGGGTGTAGTGCTTTGGTCTATTAAGCCATTTCTGAAATAGAAGAAATGTCTGGAAATCACCAGCAACATTATTAATATGTGTGCATATGGGACTGGTACATAATTATAATGCCTTTCACACGACTAGTTAATTTTTTCCTTTGTTTAAGCAGTAAACATTATACATAAT
The DNA here is from genome assembly GCF_019279795.1 of Protopterus annectens. Lineage (NCBI taxonomy): Eukaryota > Metazoa > Chordata > Ceratodontiformes > Protopteridae > Protopterus > Protopterus annectens. The sequence continues at coordinate 255,853,307 of NC_056734.1, forward strand.
TAATACCCAATGATTACTGTCACAGCATGACTGAACTGCAATGTTTAACACATGCAGTAAATTAACATTTTATAAAAGAAAATGTTTCAGGTATGACTCTGACATGGCGGCAACAGTACATTTTCTACAACAGATATGAAAAGTTACATTTTTACTGCAGTGAATATTGCAATGATTTCTGATATGTACACATGCATATCACACAAAAACCTTCCCCTCCACACAATCATACACACACGCTGTAGTAGAAATGTGTTTTCAAATCCCCTCATTACTTAAAGAATAATTTTTATAATACATTTCACTGGCCAAATTTGCATGTACCTTTTTACATAAACTTATCAAAGATTGTATTATGTGCTCATTATTGCTTAACGTTTTGTAGCTTTAGACTAAATTCTTTTCAAAAACTGTAGTGATATTATATGAATGTACATCTGCTTCAGACAGCAGAAAGGCTAGCAGCTTCAAGACCAAGGACTATTACCTCATGAGAAAATAACATGCAGAGACACTGTTGTTTTAATGCAGCTATCCTAGTATCACCTTATGCCATGTTTTATATAATTCTATATGTTTAGGATCACCTATAAGTAATATTTATTTGTGTTTTGCACAGTAGAACTGAAATGTGAGTTTCCTGACTTCCCTAATAATGGTACATGCTTAAATCTATACTCTAACTTGTCTTAAACAAATTCTATGTTTCTGCAATGCTAAACGTGTTAATATATGTTGTTTTACTGAACATGCACTTCTAGACTGACACACATTTTTTATTTTAAATAAAACTTATCTAAAGGCAAACTGTTCAAAACATTAAGAACATTTCATGTAAAAAAATGTTATTTTTATCATGTCTTAGAAAAACAGGAATATCCAATTAAAATCAAGTGACACCTTTATAATAATCAGATAATCTTAAAATAATATAAGCCCAACCTGATACGATTTGCCATAAAAAGGTAAAAGATTCTGACTGCTAGCTAAGCGATGTTTCAAAATGACAGACTGACAGTTGTGAAATGTTACCTCCCTATTTGTAAATAGGAAATAGAAATGGTTGTTGGTCATTAGAGAAACCAAATGTCATCTGCTTTAATTATAGTGTGTTGCTAGTTAATATTATTATTTTCCATGATAGCATATATACTTTTGTGTGTGTGTGTGTGTGTGTGTGTGTGTGTGAGAGAGTTTCTGTCTATATTATATTGTATAAGAGATAAAATGCAGTACTTGTAGAACTCTCGCCTTTTCGCCTGGACCTTTGAAACCCACCCAGCCAGCTGGTCCCTCCTTCACCTTTGCAGGCTGTGGTAACTGTTGGACACCTGCTCTGCAGAGTGGGGCATCACTGTCAGGGATGACAAGCGATTCTCAACTCCTGGTAATTATCAGTTTTTCACATTTGGAGTCAATGGTGTCTGCTCCAACTTCCTCAGGTACGACTCCTATTGTAGGTAGATGTGGAGGATATCGGTCTCTTTGACAGATTAGCTTGAGGCTTGACACCGGGTTTTAATACATGTCAACCTCTAAAGTGCCAGTATAATAACTAGATATAGGAGTCTAGAGTAGTAGGAAATGAGGAAGTGAGCCACACCTTCTGAAAAGTGACATCACTCTTTCCATCCCAAAGACCCATGTAGGGTGGCTTTATATTTAAATGGTAGCTTTGGCAAGATTTGATTTACTAACAGGACATGTAGTCTAATGCAGTTCCATTTTTTCTGAGTTGTATTATTTTTTTTTTGGACATATAAAAGGCAATCTTCCTGTGTTGCAAAAAGAAGACAGACATTTGTTCAATGCAGTTTTAATTTTTTACTTTTTTTAACTAGTAATATTCTTTGAATGGGATATTGTAGTTGTGTTTTACATGTGTTCAAGGGTGTTAATATTAGCTGAATTTGATTCCTCCAGCACTTTTCAGGAAGGCACTTTTCCAGTTCTGGAAAAAAAGGTACACTAAGAAATGTAATTTAATATTTTCTGATTTTTTTCCTATCTTTTAGTCAGTGATTGGTATTTTTATAAACTCTGGTAGAGACATTAAAAAGGAAGTAAGGTAAAGCTGCTTCACAATGGTCAGTTAAATTTGGCTTTACAAGTCTTTGAAATGCATACATGCCATATACAAAATATAGCATGTTGACAGTGAGTGAGATGCAATTGGTAGTCATGTGTCATGTGAGCTAAATGACGCTTACCCACCGCAAGAAAAATGCATTTATGCCTAGAAGAGGAAATACACGTGCACCATGCTTCAATTCATCATTTGTATAAGAACTTCATAAATTAGGCCAAACAAATTCCAACTGCCCTAAGATCACTGTTTTTGGATTCACTGGCCTCTGAAAAATGTGAATGAACTAAAAACATTTCTAAATAACAGAGATAAGCATAAAAAACATTAGAAAGGCAGCTATTGGTGCAATTCACTGTGGTCTGTTCAACAGTAGCTTATATTTATTAACACATGAGTGTTTGAATTTTAATGGCATATAAATAACATTCTTTGAATATTTAAGGTGCCATATTACTAACATCTTAATAATTCTGACCACAGTTTAATGAAACAAGTACAGAATGTCTTTTTAGTTGTGCCAAAATTGCTTTTAGCAGTGCAGAGCAGCAGAGCTTGGCCATCACTCGGTGTTGGAAAAGCTGTACATGCTTATTGTACCAGAATTATTCTTACTGGCCAGTGCTACAGTGCTGATGGGGTATAACAGGGTCAATAATGAAAATACAGAATGGTGAGATCTTACTGATTATTTATACCAGGGCCATATATAGCACTATAGTACTGTGAGGTCTCCACTGATTGGTTACGCTAAGACCACTGATGGTACTACAGGAATACAGGAACAAAACTGTTTATAGCTGGGCTACAAGTACCACTACAGAATCGTAAAGCCTGTAATGAATGGAAATGCCAGGGGTACTGACAGCAGTACAGAAATGTGAAATTTGCAATGCAAATATAGCAACATACAGACAACTCTAGTCAGGCAATCATGGCAACCATAAGATATTTATCCATATACACCTATAAGAAGACACACTTAAAAGTTCTTACCAGCCTTTCCAAGCACTTAATAGTGCTCATCTTTCAACACGAGCAGCACTGTACCAATAATCCTTAAAGGTAGCCAAACAGGTTGCATTTTTTTGGCTGTAATGATAACTTTTCATAGGCTGGCAATACATTCAGTTACACACTTAGCCCTCCAGGAGGTTTTTGATTAAGGTCTATAGTATGGGCATTTACAAAACTATGGTTTGGTGACAATATAGAAGGTCAAAGAGAATTGCAGCTCTCATAGTTCAATAAGTTAGACATAGTTTATCTTGAAGAGGTGAGTAGGTTACCAAGAATATGGAGAGTTATGCTGACATTTTGTGATAGCAGAAGGATTTAAAGGTTGTGTTGGTTAGAAATCTTGATGATTTTCCAGTTGATCAATATGCTTGGATTTGTATATCAAAAAGGAGGCATCACATTCAAAGATTGGTCTGATTAGGGAACAGTGCAGTGATAGGATGACTTCTTTGGATTTTGAGGATATTTCCTAAGAAATTAAATGGATCAGATTGAAGGATTTCCTTATTATGGTGGAAACCTAATGATCAAATGAGAGAGTTTTCCACATAAGTACTCAGGTCTGTTATGGTTGTGTCTATGGAAAGAGAAGTATCATTAATACATTAATAAAAAGTATGAT
>NC_056734.1:255862034-255889534 GCF_019279795.1 Protopterus annectens
CCCATGTTTGTAAACATCCCATCACAGTTTCGTAAATCCAAATGCCCGCACGTTCATGTTTTGGCAAAATGTGTGTACATCCCACGTGGGATAAGTAACCTGTTTAAACATCAGAGTTGTTTACATGCCACAATGTCTAGTACTGTACACATCTGGACAAAAGTTGTATGTGTAGTCACGGTACTGTTCAGTTTCTAGATGGACATGCAAAACATACTACGCAGGATGGAACACCTGTCCACCATGCAGGTCTCCCCACATGAATTATCGACAGAATATATTCTACTCAATCACATACTGACACCACACCTCTCAACCTATTACAGCAACAAAATCTGGACAAAGCCTAAAATGATGGGTGGGCAAATAGGGACAGATGTAAATACTGCTCTCACAAACTTCGAAAGTTCACAGAATAATAGTATGTACATTAGCATGAAATGTTGTGAAGGATGTGGGGTAGTCCCCGAGTATTACAGAGGTCCGTACATATTTACAGTAACAAACCTTCACATTTGTTTACTGTACTACTGCATACCTGTAGTTAATTCATGTCCAAAATAATAATCCTCGTATGAATGAATACAGGAAATAGTCAAATGTGAATGGGAACACCCCTCACTGTGGATTATGTATTGTAACTACCCCCACTCATATTATGTATTGCCAACATAAAAAGCTGCTGACAGGTGCCCAAACACCTGTGTCTGTAAACACAGGTAAAATGTATAAAATGGACAAACTCTGGCCATGTGCTTTGTCTGACATTTGAACACGGTCAAGGCAGTTCCGTTCACCAGGCGGACAAGCCTAAACCCAGATCACCACATGAACACCCTGACAATCAAAGACTTGTATGTGCCAGGACTATAAGCCTTGGAGTTCTGAATATCCCTGGAGTGATTAAATATGCAGCGTGGGTCCAGAGCAGTAGGGAATAGGGAATGTGTAATATGTAGTACCGCGTTTTTCCCAGCAAGAGAATGGATGCCTGTGTTGTAAGTGAAGCAGTGAGGCATATGTTAATGTAGCTATGTACTATGGGTATGCATATAAATGAGTCAGAACACCAACAGTATAGTGGTTACAGCATCCGGCCAACGCGAATGCAGTCCCGGTTCAACTACGACTACAGCACATATAATGTTAAAGTGCAATGAATGCGTCTGTGCTGTACAGACATTTAAATATGTAAAGGTGAACGTGTGTTTCACATATGTCCGTTAACCGGATTACAGATATTTTACTGGTACTGTCACAAGTAATAAAGCCCACGTAAGCACAAAGACTTAGTAAACATATATAACCCACAATAAGGATATGCAAGTGCGCCTGCGCATGTGTAATCCACTCACAGCATAGCAAATGAATGCTGTTTTCTACACGTTATTTCTATATATGGATATATACATTTGTGTATAGATATATATCCACAGACTTAAACTAAATAAATATATGAAATAAAGAATGTACAGACATATATATATATATATATATATATATATATATATATATATATATATACAAACATATACAACATTAATTGATATATACATAACAAACATATAAACATATGTCCTTGTAGATATAACACATGTACATAAATAGGTTACATCATAGCTATTATGGATAGACATACAGACATGCAATAAAGGTAAATTCAATGCTGCTTTCCAAACTATTGCCCGGAAAGTACCAGTGTGCCAGATCTGCAAGTTCTACTCTTTAAACATGGATATAGGTGTCCTTTGCAGGACCCCAAAAACTGTGAATCTATACAGGCACTGTCCTGTAATGATTGCTGCAAAGAAGTGTCATCTGCAACTACAATATAACTGTACATGCAACAGTAGCTTGTGCAAGTGTAATAACACATGGGTTGACAGAATGTATGACATATGTCGCGATACGCGGAGAGTGGATAGTGCTTAGAAGTGTCTTCATACTTTATTATCGCTCACATTAAATATGTCTTATGACTACTGTGGAGGGGTGTCAGGTATGGGAATCATGGGTATGCAATAATGGGCCTAGGTGCCTAGGTGTTGGTTGGCACAGATTTATTAGGTCTGCCCCATAGGAGTGATTAATATTCCAATGTGGGTATAGCACACACCTATATCTCCCAAAGATGAAGAACCCATCTACTGGATATTGTGCAAACCATTGGGGGAAGATGTAGGGACTTATATCAGTGTCTTGTAAGTGATTATCATGGACGTACATGCGTACGACTAAGATGGTAACCATACCTCTCAACTTTCAGAATAAGACATCTGGACAAAGGCATTTTAAAATAAGTACAAATAGGGAATATTTTAAATATTCCTCTTACAAAGTTACAACGTTGATAGAATAATGGATCATTCATTAGTATGAATGTTTTGAGGGTTATTAATTATAAGCTACTAATGTCTGTCATTATTGTCTAACTCCACAGTCCCTAATGACTTGCCACTAAATTACCAGAAAGGCACAATATTATGAAAAAAGGAACAAAATTATAAGTCTAAGTTTGGGACATTTACCCAAAATGTGTACAGTTGAGAGGTATGAAGGTAACCCTGTCCTAAATAAATGTACAGAACTAGTGAGATTAGGTGGACAGGTGTGAAGAAAGACGTGATGACAAATGACAAAACATGTATAAGTCAAAAGCATGTACCTCAATAAATGTGATGAATACATATGCCCTGTGATAGTCAATGTGGAAGGTTAATAGAAACAAAATAAATGTGTCCCTCATGGTGTTATGCAGTGTCCCCGATACAGTGTTCAGTCTCCCACACTCGCATGTGAGTTCTGCCACTGACGGAAAGTGCAAATACCAGCGAACACATAAGGTAGATGATAGCAGAATATGTTTTGATTAGCACCTGTTGGCTTTTGTGAGGAACACAACACTCTGGGCGGGTGTGTCCTACAGAAGGAATGTAATGGCATCTGGCCTGTGACTTCTTCATATATTGTGTGTAGTGGTGTAATAAAATGATATATCTTGTATCAGAAACAGATACATGTTATAGGAAACAGTATTATCGACTATACTACTACAAGAAAAATCTGAAGGTATGAAAAGTGCTGAAGTAGTCAGTTTAGTATTGACCGCAGGTATGTTTTGACTTGTCAAATGTCACAGCTGTATATATAGTCCCTATAGGGCTGTCACCTCTACAAATGATGAAAGTGGGAGCTGCTCTGTAGAAATGTCAGACGAAGCAGGTCAAAACATACCTACAGCCATGCATACTCCACAAATAGAAATAAACAGCAAAGTTTAGGCCAGGATTCACAAAGCCTTGGCCGGCGTGTATGAGTAGAGTAAGAGTAGAGCAAGGCAAAATGTCTGCCGAGCTAGTCAGCAATATCCTGTAGGGGCATGTAAGACAGCCCCTAAAACGAACGTTGTACGGACAATGTTAGGATATGCAAATTACCCCATTTGTAGGTGAAAGCTATGCAAATAATGTAAAATTTGCGATACATGAAACAGTAAGCTGTCCGTGCAAGAGTAGAGTTATGTGCAGAAATGTACCTGGATGTTAACCGAGTAACGTTCTGCAAGTAGCTAAACGGAGCAATGTCAGCTGCAAATAAAGGATGAATTTAGTTGAAGAAGCATGCAATGGCCAAATATAAGGCCAGTGGCATGTTTTCCATTGGAAATTAATAAAACTCTAGTTGTCCTCCCCCGATATCCTTTGTTTAAGTGTAGCGCAGCGGCGCGAATACGCACTGCGCTTACAAAACAAGAAAAATATGTAAAATATACATACAAATTGTAATGTTAGTTAAAAGTTAGTTCGCCATGTAGGTGAATGGCAAGCTGAAGACAACATGGCTACTGATTAGTGGTTGCTATGTGTGGAAGCACACTTTCAGAGATGTAACCAAGCATTAGTAGGCAATCCTATGCAATTGAGGCTGAGGATAGTGAATCACAATTTGTCATGCCATATGGGCCAAGCCTCTACAGTGTAAGAGTAGGTTAAGGGAACTATCAGCATAGAAGATAGGTGACAACATGAGTGTGTATGTATAAAACACTGTAATCTTATTGGAGCAGTGTGTCACATGTTTGCTGTCAGTTACTCATCAGTGGAAGAGGAGTGTTATGATTTATCCTAGGTAAAGTCAGGAAACTGATGGTGTACACCATGGATATCACTGAAGTTTCTTGCAAATCTGCTTACAGTGTGTTTGCGCCTGTGCACGCCTGTAAGCCCGAGTAAGCATGTGTGCACTTGTGTCTGCCCGTGTGTGCATGTTGAAGAACAAGTAAGCTAGTGTAAGATTGTTGAAGCCCGTGTAATGTTGTGTAAGCCAGTGTAAGTGTTTGTACGAATGTATAAGCCTGTGTGCACGCGTGGATGTGGATGTGCACTTTACTGTGCTCCTATGCGCGGCGCTGCTCACTGTGGACACAGTGAAAAGGAAGGTAAACAAATAGCAGTAAGTTAACCAAGAAGAACTACCACAGCTAGCAGGTGAAAACAATCAGAATGAGCATATTACACAGCCAGTACCGTAGGCCAGCACAGCACAGCATTTACAACTCTACAAACAGCATTCCACCATGTTTTTCTCAGACACACTGCAACACTGTAGTATACTAAGAGAAGTGAAAACTTAAAAAGCTTAACTGAGACAACATAATGTCAGGGGCTGCCATTGCTATTATACGTCAACATATGCAACATGCGGAGGGTTGTGCCAATGTGAATGCTGCTCAGCAACACACAGTGAGTAGACGGAGAAGAGTGTGCAGGCACAGGGTAACCTAACAGGGGCTACATGAGCCAGAGATAGTAGAGCGCTATAGAGTGGACAGGGACCTCCTGCAGAAGACTGTGGAGCTGTGCAGGCCATGTCTCACACACAGAACCAACAGAGGGAAACCCATCTCAGTGGAAACCAAGGCATGTGTTGCCCTAAGGATACAAGCAACAAGTACCTTCCAGAGATAAACTGGTGATATGATGTGGATTTCACAAACATCAGCATCCAGGGTACTGCACCATTTCGTGAATGCCATGTCAGCACATGTCAGTGATCATGCATATATCCCCAATTCCCGCGAGGTATTGGGCAGCAATATGTGTCTTTTCCACACAATAGTGGAATATCCTGAGTACTGGGTGCAATACACTGCACGCACATATGCATCAAAGCACCAGCCAGTGAGTGTGGTAGGGCCTACATCAACCACAAGGGCTTCCCCTCCATGAAGTGGCGGTTTGTGTGTGATGGCCAGCCCATAATACTGAATGTGTGTGCTGGATGCCCTGGAAGCTGCAATGCTTCCTATAAGTGGCATCTGATGCAGCTGTACAAAACATTTGGCAATGGGGACAACCCTCATGGTCACCTAGTGGGGGATGCTGGATGGGCAGTTCAACTGTGGCTGATGACACACATCAGAAATGCACACACACATGAACAGGAATGCCATAATGAGGCACACGCACAAACAGAAAATGTAATCTAACATGTGTTTGTGTTGCTCAAGTCACAGTTCTGGTGCCTGGACACATCTGGTGGAGCATTAAAGCACTTGTCAACTACATGTACCAGAATTGTTTGTGGCCTAGGTCATCTGTGTCACACACACACACACACACACACACACACACATGACAGTTTATATATATATATATAGTGTGAGTGAATTTTCATGTATGTGTTTTACTGCAGAACAGTTCAAACACAGCAAAGTCTGTCAATAATGGACAGTCATCATAGTTGTACAACCACCTTGGTGGATATGCATGCAGACCTCTCATTGCTTATGTGATACAGTGATGTACTCCAAAATACCATTGTAAATGCAAATATCAAATGACAAATGGCATAGCACTTGTCTATATGTACACATTGTTACCCATTATACATATTGGGGTCTAATACCTATGTGTTACTGTTGGTATAGTATGTGTAGTAAATGTGGATAACTAACTCTTTTTAGCCTTATAGGTTTACAGCATGGGTTGGACAACACGTATCTGTCTGTATGATACCCTTGTGTAGAATAACTGTGTCATGTGCAGAATGCATTGTAGGCCACAGTATGAATTTCCAGATGTGGACAGGAATATCCCTATTGTCTTTGCTTGTAACTAACACGGTTATATGTCAAACAGTAATGGTCCCAGCAATGTGTGGCGGTCAATACCATTGCTTACTGGTATAGTTTAGTACATGAAGGATCCACATGCTACTGTGTGTCCTACATATGTGGGTCAGTTGTGTAGATATCATATAACAATTGGTTATTCAGACTGTTGAGGTCGTGTCTACTACCATAATGCGAAACAATCACAGACAGTAACAGTATCATCCACAGCACCGTGTAAAACCATATCAATCACACATGTGTAGACAAGTACAAAAATATGTATATTATAATGCATACTGGCTACCAATAGAAACTATGAAGTGTTAACAGTGTGTAATACAGGGCATGTCACCATTCCAATGTGTCCACTATAATGTACATGCAGACAGGGCACCTTCACCATGAACACAAATAAATACATGAAAATCTGTACTACACACATCACACACGTACTGCACACTCTGAAACACATGCTGCCAATACTACACACATCAGTCAAATGGCACATGGATGGATAATAAATCTTCAGAATTAACAGGGCTGTACACTATACTACATTGATGATCATAGCTGTAATGCATCATGCCTGCTTACATACACCTAGAAGGAAATCACACTTTGTGTTAACAACATTTTAACATTATTACAGTGCTATGATGCCACCCTGTGCATCAGCACCATGTTAGTCTGTTCCTGCATCACTGTTACACATTACAAGAGGTGGCACAGGTGTCATCATATGCACAGGGTATGTTGTTTCTTTTCCAGAGCCTGTCATTGAGCCATCCAATCAACATGTATGTATTTGTGTGTGTGAGGGACAACAGTTTTTGCATGGCCCAATGTTGATGCAATGTGTGTGTGTGTATGTGTTATCCCTAGCTGTTTGTTTTATATGTATGTCTGCATGTACATAGTTTCAGTATGTGTCAGCCATATACAGAAGGTTGTGGGACAGTCACAGACTGTACATGCCAGGCTGTACAGATTGCCATTTCTGGCCATGGACACCCCGCCATGCATTCAACAATATTCCAGTCCTGCACCTGGCAATGTATACACATAATTCTTGGGATCTGTATCACAACCTGTGGATAAGCGGGAGTCAGTAATGTTAACCTGATTTGCATAGTATTGTCATTTAATACATAGTTATATGAGCCATACTCATCCTCCAAAGTAATAACTACTGCTGACTTTTGCTGAGATGTGCACACGACCGTTTAAAGGTGCTGTACTATCATTGTTTTCAATGTCCCTTGTAGTACCCAGCAACAAAATAACTGGTCACTACACAACTATAACCCAGGATCACTACAGCACACAGTATGTGCACTATCGCAGAGCCATAGCAGATTTAGATACATCCAAGGTGATCACGTACAGATAATGCAGCACATTCAATAGTGCTAATATCCACATACATATTACATATATATATATATATATATATATATATATATACACACACACACACACACACACACACACACACACACACACACACACAAACTTGGCAGGGTTGGGATTAGAACACAGACCTAACTACCTTATCACACTACAGCATTACGCATGTACAGAACACGTTACCATGATTACTAGATCACAGTAGTCACACAGGCATACATCTAGCTTGCTGACATCAGCATCAAAGGCAAAGACGCCGTACGGGTTTTATGGAGAGTGAATAGTGTAAAAGCAATGTACTGTTGTCATGCAGCGGGAAATGCCCACACACACACACACGTGGCAGGATTGGGATTAGAACACAGACCTAACTACCTTATCACACTACAGCATTGCGCATTTACAGAACGCGCTACTGAGATTACAGAACACAGTACTCCCAGAGGCATACTTCTAGGTGGGTGACATCATCCGCAAAGGCAAAGACGCCGATAGGGAATGTATGTGGTGTGAGGCATCTAAAAGCATTACTGTGTCCCCAGGCAGCTGGAAACACACACACACACACACACACACACACACACACACACACACACACACACACACACACACACAGAGGCACACACTTGACAGGGCTGGGAGTTGAATATACACCCAACTACCTTATCACACTACAGCATTACGCATTTACAGAACACGCTACCAAGATTACTGAACACAGCACTCCCAGAGGCATACTTCTAGGTGGGTGACATCATCCACAAAGGCAAAGATGCCGATAGGGAATGTATGTGGTGTGAGGCATCTAAAAGCATTACTGTGTCCTCAGGCAGCTGGAAACACACACACACACACACACACACAGAGGCACACACTTGACAGGGCTGGGAGTCGAACATACACCTAACTACCTTATCGCACTACAGCATTATGCATTTACAGAACACTCTACCAAGATTACTGAACACAGCACTCCCAGAGGAATACTTCTAGGTGGGTGACATCATCTGCAAAGGCAAAGACACCGATAGGGAATGTATGTGGTGTGAGGCATCTAAAAGCATCACTGTGTCCCCAGGCAGCTGGAAACACACACACACTTGGCAGGGCTGGGAGTTGAACATACACCTAACTACCTTATCACACTACAGCATTACGCATTTACAGAATGTACTATGGAGATTACTGAACACAGCACTCCCAGAGGCATACTTCTAGGTGGGTGACATCATCCGCAAAGGCAAAGATGCCGATAGGGAATGTATGTGGTGTGAGGCATCTAAAAGCATTACTGTGTCCCCAGGCAGCTGGAAACAAACACACACACACACACACACACACACACACACACACACACACACACACACACACACACACACACACACACACACAGAGGCACACACTTGACAGGGCTGGGAGTCAAAAATACACCTAACTACCTTATCACACTACAGCATTACGCATTTACAGAAAGCGCTATCGAGATTACTGAACACAGCACTCCCAGAGGCATACTTCTAGATGGGTGACATCATCCGCAAAGGCAAGGATGCCAATAGGGAATGTATAGAGAGTGAGCAGTCTGAAAGCATATTACTGTCCCAAGGTAGACATAGACAAACACACGGCAGTGGTGTGATCTGGGCAACTAAATATCTTCGGAGCACTACAACAACACTACATAGATACGTGATGCGCCACAGACAATACACCCTTCAAGACAGCAACCAGTGTGTTAAATGTAGGCATCCATCGTGACATTGAAAATGGACATCTGTTGCCTGGATGACCACCATCGCTATACAAGATGTCAATGGCCATTCCCACACACTTAGTATCACACGTCTGTTTGAAATGTACTGTGTGTCCATCTACACAACCGAGTACTGGGCATGCTCACACACTTAGCAGTTGCAAAGGGCCGTCTTGCATGCACACGGATTCTAAACACGGAAGGGCACAGTTTGGAATGTACTGTGTGTCCATCTACACAACGGCGTACTGGGCATGCTCACACACTTAGCAGTTGCAAAGGGCCGTCTTGCATGCACACCCATTCTAAACATGGAAGGGCGCAGTTTGGAATGTACTGTGTGTCCCTCTACACAACAGTGTACTAGGCATGCTCACACACTTAGCAGTTGCAAAGGGCCGTCTTGCATGCACACGGATTCTAAACATGGAAGGGCACAGTATGGTATTACTGTCCCCACGTACATGAAGGCCACTCACATGTATTGACCAGTACACACTCAGGAGCTATCACAGATGTCTCAGGTGCAAATGACAGAGGTACACACCACAATCTACAATGTAGCCCTCAGACATCACCATGTCATTGGACCAGCAATACACAGCCATACATTAACACAACACCGTGTGACTCATGACCAGTGGACTGTACACAGGTCTACAGCAACTGTGAAGACTACACATGTACCGACAGGGTCCCATCATGTGTTATGCATTGCAGTGATACCACTGTACATAACCAGGTCAGCTCTACACATACCAGGGGCCCTGGGTCTTACACAGCTGTGACAGATGACTGTCGCTGTACACCAACGAACACACTTGTTTGGCTATGTCATACATGCAATTGCAGTGGATATGTGCATGGACTACACACACAACACATATGTGCATAGCATAGCTTTTGCTGTCCTCCGTGCAGACAAGTGGCTACAGCAATCATACGCATGCAAATGGAAGGTGGGTCCATGGCTGTTGAATGCTAACAGTACATGAGGTAGCAATGTTGACCGAGGACACATTCCCTCTGTACTAGTTACCCATGACACCCATCATATCATACAACAGTCCATGTGTTATGTATGTCAACACACATGTCCACCAATTGCAATGCATACAAACATGGCTACATGACAGGCATGTAGAACCAACACACATGTACAATCTGTAGTGTGCATGCAGCTAGCATGCATGTGCAGTAGCTGATGTAGGTAACTCATCTGTGCCTAACTACAACATGCAGTTGCAATGCAGCCCCATCATTAACACCTGTATATGGTGACATACTGACAGTACGGTAGGATGTACAGCAGGTATGGATGGATGTGTGTACATAAAGTGGTAATCCACCTGTGTAGATGGATGTTTGCCGGGGACGGCTCACAGGTGTGTCACACGCCATCCTACCATTACACGTGCAAACAGTACGCAATGTTACTGTGATTTGATGGTGGAGACATAAAACCTACACAGCGGTCAGGTGTTACTGACAGTACGTCACTTGACACCTGTAACACTTACATCCTCCCGTGTGCATATAGCAGCACAATTGCCTAAGGTAGCGTTGGTACACATAATGCGGCCAATACTGCTGCATGTCTGTCAGATGTATCATCATATAGCAGGTGTATCATTCACAGTACTGCCATGTGTGTTTGCTTGTGTGACCATATATGCCACATATGGTGGGGAATACATCCCAATTGTTACACACCCCTGTACACTGTTGTAGAGATCTGTACATACTGCAGTGTGGAAAGTATGACGTAGGCAGGTGTTGTGTGTGTATCACACACATCAGCTATCCATATGTGTACGACATTTGTGGTCTCCACAGTGTGTGTGTGTATGTAGGTATGTATGGCTGTCTGGTGCATGGAGTGAGGGTGTATGCTACCATACAGAACACACAGGATCCCTAACCCCTCATGGTGATGCAGTCCACTACCCTGTTGATGCCATCAGTCTCAGCTGCACTGGCTACCTGTACATGTTCTTTCTCTGTGTCGCGTCGTGTGGGTGCACAGTACTGTGAGTGTGAGGACCACATAGGCAAGGGTCCTCACCTCAACACTATGGGGTGTGCGTTATAGTGTTGTTGAACCCGTGAGTGTGTGCATGTTCCCGTAATGTGACAGGGTATTACTGCTACATAGTGAGGCCTCATGCTATCAAGTGGCCTCCAACATTATCATTGGCCAGACCGCTGTGTACAACCCCTGCACCATATCAACATACCTGTGATGTGACCTGGCATGGATGTCACTTCTCTAGCCACTGTAGCCTATTAAACTGCCCACATGCTTCTGGATCAGTATATGTGTGTACATCTGTGGTATGTTAGACTTTCCAACAGTCAGGCTGAGGCTACGTATAGCATGCCGATATTGCCATATGTGCCTGTGAGTACTCCACAGTTACACATGGGAGACTGCAAACAGTGCTACCTGTAGGCACATGCAAGTAGACCATAAGGAGGGAACCAGGGCATCATTACCAACATGCTGTTACTGTTGTTGCCGAGACACATACAGTGAACATATAACAATGCATGCTAAACCTGTACTACATGGTATGTCTGGTGCGTGTCAACAGTACACAACTAATGTAATATACACGTCTCTCACTATTCTCACACAACTAATGTAATATACACTTTTCTCACTATTCTTACACAACTAATGTAATATACTCTTCTCACTATTCTGTTCACCCTGTGCATCAGACCATTTGAGCATGTCCCTGCACCGATGGTGTGGATGACAGGGATGTGGCACAGGCTTCATCATATGCTCAGGGTGATAATGTTTGCCAGGGGCATAGGCTGCACCAATGGATGACATCATGTGTGTGGGTAAGGGCCAGTGATATGATTGGACATGTCTGTTCAGTATGCATGTGGGTGTTGTGGTGCCCTACAGATGTCTTTGCTGTGTGCGTGTATGTGTGCACACAGTTCTGCCTTTTGTGAGGCCTACACGGGGTATTATTGACAGCTCCAGATTATACATACCAGGTTGTACAGCTCGCTGTGTCCGGCCACGGCCACATGACCTGTGCCTGCCAGGGGTTGCACGGGCACTACCAGGCGGAGGTACAGATTGGCTACTGTCCGACGACACATGTCCACTGGAACCGTGTCCCCACTGGGAACGTCCAGGGCCACATCCACGTGGCCTGCTCTGTCCTGCTGTGGACAGCACAGCACCAGCTGCACTGCTACTGCTACCGGCACTATGGGAGCGGGCATGTGAGGTGGCACGCTCACGTTGACCTGCACTAGGTGGTGTAGCTGGCCTACGTCATGTGGCCTATGCCTCACTCCTACCAGATGTTCCAGCACAGACAGCTCATGCTCGCGGATTGTCATGCCACGGTCAAGTATTCTGACCATGTCACCCAATCACCTGTCCAGAACATCAGCAATCTGCTGTTGAGCATTTGCCAATGCCTGGATGTTGTCATTTAGGGTACGGATAGCAGCCCTCTGCAGCCTCTGCTCTTCTCTGTTCTACCGTTCAGCACGTGCCTGTGCTGCCATTACAGTCTGGAACATGCGTCTGGTGATACCAGCTGCTGTGCTCTGTCCTGCAGGTGCATGTCTGCCAGAGGTCCTCCTATAAGCAGCACCAGCCACATGCCTGTGTGGCACATCTGCAGTCATTACACTGACACCATGGTGTGTAGACACACCTTCTGTAGCCACCACACGTTCCTGTTCCACGCTAACAGACGCTGACTGTCCTTCCTCTATGGCCACTGGTGATGCGGTATGTGTTGGCAGCAGAACTGTGTGCAGGGAAGAGGGGGACATAACTGGGATGGCAACCACTGGCACAGATTCAGCCCCTGACAACCCTGCCTGTACCTCATGCATATGTTCATCACTGCTAGTATCTGTGGGGACACTGACATCAGATGGATCACAGGAGGGTAACGCACCTACATCACCTGTGAATGCAAAGAAAGACTCTAAATTACAATAGACACACACACTGACACACACACAGACACACACAGACATACACACACACACACACACACACACACACACACGTGCACACACACACAGACACACACACACACAGACACACACACACAGACACAGACACACACACACACACACACACAGACACACCATGCATGTGATTTGACAGATGGCATGCAGCATGCCTGTGGTACAGCAGAGGGCATGCAGCTCAGACATTAATAGTGTTAGTAAGCATACCTCCCTGGGGTGCACACTATAGCAAGCAGGTGTCATATCAGTAGCCATGCAGTTCACACAATCATGGTAGTATGCATGCATCCCCGTGATACACCATGTGGACCAGAACAGGATAACAGTACACATGGCTGATGTGACCTTGACATGTAATCTGCTGATGTGTGCATTAACATGCATACATGTCTGACACAATGGTGTCCTGACACATGTACAGCATCGTAATGGTCATCACATTGCGGTGTTGTCTGTATGCCCTACAGATAGAATGCATGTTTAGCAAATGTGCATGAGCATGGAAGGGTAGTGTGAGCCGTCTACATTGCTATACAGTGTGAAGTACAGACACTGTGCCATTGCATGGCATCATTAGGCATCTATATTGCTGTACAATGCATAATATGTACACATTGCATAGCCATAACTGCATGCATACCCATGACATAACTGTGGATTGTGACCCACGATGCTGAGGTGTATACACACCAAACCATGCTGTGTCAAATGACAGGTCACTGGAGGACCTACAGATGACACCCCTGCACAACAACTACAGGGTCTTAGCTGCCTGGCGACCATGTCCACACATAGCGGACATGTCAATTCACCATTTCCCACATGACATTGATGTACAACACACACAAGGTGCACAGCTAACGGTGATGTCCTACAACAGCAAGGGAAATGTACAGTATCTGTGGCCTGATGTGGTGTCAATGTCTGTGGAAGCTGCACAGGTGACTACTGTCATGCTATGACACAGTCGTGATGTTCAACAGATCTTATATGGTAGACTTCAGTGACACCTCCACTAGCTGTGCACAGGCTTTTAGGATGTCCAGTGTACCACATCAACTGTATAATCAGTCAACTAAGGCTATAATTGGACCATGTGTGGACAATATGCAACAGGGTGTATACACATCACATCTACTGTGTGGCTACGTGTCTCTGGCCATCCCCATGGCCATGTGTGCACATGTGTTGGCCAAATGTGTGTGATGGCCATCTATCTCACATGTCTGTGTTGTCCCATATGACATACACCCATAGATGTCAGATATGTCACCATCCACAGGGCTATGCAGACAACGGGTTGTATGTTTGGTATGTAGGGTATGGGTCATGGGATAGTGTGACAATATTGCAGCCAGAACACTACATGTCTGGGACATGTCAGATGGCACATCACAATGTGTGCACTCAATGCAGGGGCATATAACACAATGGTGACACCTGTGGGCTGCCCATATCACAGCTCACTGTGTGGTACTGTTTGCATACCACACATGTTGTTCCAATGCATACTACATATGCCTCCATTGCAGAACACCTCCACCATTGTATGCACAGCTGACTACACATGTAGCAATGACAAATACTGTAGTTTGAAGTCGGTGTATCATTTTGTTTGTATATATTGCACATGGGTGGCCTGTGTGAATGATGGGTGATGCGACCTGTATATCGTGACTGGAATGAACATCAAGTGTGCAAGTGTTAACTGGCCACAAGGCAAATAGATCTATGCTTTAACATGCCTGATACTGATGACAGTCTCACCTGCAACAGATTCATGTTGGTGCGGCATGCCAGAGGTACCTGTATAGGGGTGACACAGCAGTATGAACATTATCCATGACTGTATGACAGCCACAGGAAACACTGTGCATGTTAACACATGCACCTGTATAATAGCATATTGTATGCACATGTGTGCATACACAGGGTAGCATACTGTACTATGCAGCATGTGTGTCCACATACCTTGCATATGTTGTTACTTTACATAATGTACAGTGACACATGCAACTAAGTGGGATATAATAGCCATATGTGCAGTACTGACTTACCAGGCAACTCCAGGCTCATTGGTTGGGAGACACCCACCTCCACGATGGCAGCTAGTGTTTGTGGATGCTGTTCTGAGGGTGTCCCCAGACTGGCCAGTAGCTCCTCGGTGTGTGTGAGTGGGGGCTGGGTTGGTGGCCCACCACCTGTTCCACCTTGTTCCCTGGCGATTGCAGTGGCACGCTGTTTTGCATGTCGTATCAAGTCCATGCAGTGTCTGTGCACCTGCTGGTAGGTGCGGTTCTAGCCAACCACATCATTCACCCTCCTGCGAAGATCTTGCCACAGGTCATCCCACTGCTGTGCATGCTGTGGCACATGGCTGAACAACACCTCATAGTTCTCATGGAGGTACGGGATGAGGACATCATCCTCCTGGTGGCTGTACGTTGGAAGGCGTGTACGAGGCATTATCTGTAAGACATAAAGATGGTGACAGGTCACAGTTTCAGAGATGTACAGAGATACTGCTGCACATACATTTCTATGACATCTAGTACATCTGCACAGTTATCTTTGCAAATCATCATGACACTGACATGACTGACGTGTTTGTGTCACACACATGTAACACCCGTTATGCATTGGATATCATCACCATAAATGTGTGTCACCTCATTACAGTGTTCATACTCCATGTGAATGCTGCCTTGATGTGGGCATGTCTATTTGCCTGCACTGGTGTTCTTACCTATCTGCACATGCCTGGATGTGTCCACGGTAATGCTGTTGACCTTGATGCTGTGTATATGTCACATATCAACACAGACACAGCCTTAATGGACTTAAGCAGTGACAATACACATATATGCATGGAAACCTGTACATGCATGTGTTTTGCCATATACATCTACACAGCACTGTACAGCTGTTCAACATCCTGCCATGGATCGCCTGTGTTGCACATGTGATAGACATGGGACAATGGCTAGTCGGACGTCATTCGCAGGGATGGTTATCAACCATAGCATGTATGGGCAAGGTTTCCTAGCTGTAACAGACAGCCATTATGCCACCGCAAGGTGCATCAGTGCCACATTACTGATCCAGACAGTTGATACTACATCTACCATGCGGCCATCACACCATGTATGAATGGGATGACATGTGCAGCCTTGATTGACAGGGTTGCATGGTTTGGTCACATGTATGCTCAGGGATCTGTCCAGCATGTGGCAATCCTAGTATTAGGACGGTGGATGTCCATGACGTATGTCTTACAGATCAGGATATGGACATGTAGCATGTCCATCATCATGGTGTAGCAGATGTCTTTATGCAAGGTAGACAGCATGCTGCATAGTGGAGGTGAGGATTGTGAAGGCTGGTATCTCCCATCTACGCATGGCCATTACCCCTTAAAGGTGATATGTGATCCAATATTGGTCACCCCAGTGCTGTATGTGCCTGTCCAATGATCTCCGTGCTCATGGATGGCACCCTGTCATGACATGGGTACCTCGTATGACTACCTAAGGGGCCTGGAGACGTCACCAAGTCAGGGAGGTGTACTGCACAGCACCATCCCTTACACAGTGTCCATAATGTTGACCACAGCCTAGGTAGTAGATAATGGGTGCAAGGATGTTCACCTAGCGGTGACAATGCTGATATCATCCATCAGAATGTGCACATATGTCACACACCTCACCCACACAGCCCATTCTGTATGTTGTTCACAACACTGACACAGCTATTCCTCATAGGTCATGGCCATTCACATCCTTACATACACAGATGCCTAACATTTGTCTGTGTGGTATGGGCTACAATGTGGGTGGAGTACAACACATTAACCCTGTTCTACTGTAGCTGGCACTGGTGTGATATGCACATGTCACTCTGGCACCTTTTGTAGTTGTGAGTCTGTCAACAGGCCACTGGTAGAACACTCCTGTGACATACAAAGGTATTTGTAATCAAACATCCGTACTGTCTTGTACATCTGTACTGCTAACATCTACAGTGATAATGGTTCATGGACATGCACACCATACTCAGCAGGGTTATAGTGCGGTGCCACCCATTATGACTGTCATCACCACTTGTGGGTTGATATTATCCAACACCCTATCTGTATTGTATGGTCATGCTAGGCACTTGTTCAGAACTTGTGAGCATGTCATGAGCTACTGATTAATATAGCACCCATTCCACACCATTTCCCACAGGTACACTGGCTGTCCTAAAGTTTCTAGCTTGCTTATGGTACAACAGCTGTTGTACACACGTAGCTCACATATCCTATGAGACATGGTTGTATATACAGGCATGTTCAACTGTCACGTACCAGTGCTAATGCCTGTCTATATGATGGCTATGTCGTACATGTGGCAATAGAGCAATTGTCTCATGTACACATTCAATACTCACCTCCCAACATATGACACTACAGCCTGTGGGGGATGCACTTATGCAGCCCTGCTGGGGGTAATGCTGTCACAAACCCTGACTGCACCTGACAGTCATGTGGGGATGTGTAACATTCTCAACACACCATACTCATCACATAGTCTCACATGATCTCCACCACAGGCCACACATAAGAGGACAGCTTGTGCAGTACTTCTCCATACTCTGTGTAGGCACCAGAGTCAGCCCCCATCACAGAACACAACATCACCAACTTATAGCCCACAGACTCATGTGTGCCCATCACATAGAGCCAATAGGGTGTTATAACATACACAACACACCAGCCATAGGTGACTCTGTAGGCGGTCACACTGCAGTTTCACACAGCAGGCTACACAAGGTGATAGTCGCTTACATCTTGCTGTCGGGTAACTGGTTCTGCAACATAACCAATGCACCCATGCCACACCTCACCAGGTATGATGTGACTAGTGTGACTGCCCTGAGATGCCACTTCACAGACTACGTGTGCAGGGACATGCAATAGCTCACCAGTCTTGTAGCCCTAAAGGTGTGGGCCAAGCCCTGGGGAGCATTATGCATTCATCCAGACCCGATACCACTGTACAATGACTGACTGTGTCACTTCAACAGTTGCCTATGCTTCTGCTGTCCTTCCACAGGCATCTGGTATCTGTCCGCTTTGACTGACCTGGTCAAACACAATGATTTGGCACAGATGACCTGCACCTGTCAGCCCTGGGAGTACAGATCACATGTAAGGCTCTTGCTGCTTCTATACTGCCTGTCTTGCACAGTTTCCAATAACAGTCACCGGCAGAACGGGAACTGGCAAGCAAGACATGGGGTCATGTGACACAATGCTTGCATCTTCCTCTGTGACGCACGCAGGCAAGGCACACCTTATAATGCACCACTCCAATATCTCTGCAGTGACTGGGACCTGCCTCTAGGCTCTGCAGAGCACACCTGCAATGACAGGTTATAGACAGACTATACCTTTCAGGCACATACCTGGACCGGCACACCCACAGCTGAGGTGTTCCCATATCCCACTATGTTGTACACATATCCTGGCTAGTTACTTAGCAAATGCATCAGAGGTGCTCCATGTGCAACTAACTGTGTCCGGAACTGCAATACACATTGTAACAAGCTACAGATTCAACAACATACCCCACGGTTACCAGACCTCATTTGTTGGTGTACTGGACAGTAGGGCTCAGACAGCTACTACTGATGTGTGACTGACACTACCCCACACTTAACTGGGATAGCCACTCATGTACCGACACATCCATGAGTCATAACCTCCACTCGGCTGGATCAACCCATACACACCACCTCCAAGACCAACATTAACTTTGACATGAACACTACTAACATGTGACTGGTGTTCCACACTTGGGGTTATCCCCTCATTGGTGGATTCCGAACATATGCTAATCAACCTTGTTAGCCACATCCCGGCACCACACCCTTCATGGCATATGCAGTACATGAGTACTACAACACCTACTACAGACGTCTTATGACAGCGGTTGTTAACGTCATGACACCCGTGCAGATGGACAATGCACATACAAATGCTGAAACATACCCCAGTGCACTTCATTAGCACGTACATGACTGCATGGATCATGCTATTCCACACAGAGCCATGATGGTACACACCAGATAACAGATGCCACTCTGGTGGTCAAGTTCCATGGACATAATGTACAACAACAGGTGGAGGCTGTTGCACAGTGGTGTACAATCCCATGGGTGGGGTAGCTCACTGGTCAGCCTCGGTAGGGCCATGGGATCCCTCATCACATACTCCAAGACTAGCTACATAAACATTACTGCGACACATTCCGGGGTGTACCACAAGGCATTATGGTGGTATGTCAGTAGTCAATGGAAATACCCACATCTGACCTCCCATACAACAGTCACTCAGGAACATTACAGACCCAGGTGATGTTGGCAACATGCTGGCGGATGGATTCAATGCAAACATTACACCCTCTCACTCACTACAGGGCCACAATCCATGCAGGAACATTGCGGTGTCCCTGCGGTCACACCTACACAGTACTAACCTGCACTCTATATGTCCTGGGACACTGGCCCCATGTCACCTTCCAAAGTCCCAGGCTGTGATGTCCACAAATCTCTGAACGACATGTCTCCCCACTAGGCCACCATATTCAGTAATAGCCTTGTATCAGACATTGTGGCCCCTGAATGGCACACAGCAACATTTATCACACTCCACACAGGTGGCACCACAATGCATGAGTGGGACTATAGTCCTACACACCTGACTGGACTGTTCTGCATTGCTATGGGGCACATCATCAAGGACGTCATTCACAGAGCCATTGTTGGGCTCCGGTCCTTTGATGTCACCCGGGTTGGACTTGTTAGGGCCAGAGCATGGCCCGTACACCTGGTGGACTCCTTTCATACAGTTACCAGGGTAGTTGATGATGGTACGGGAGTCCACACATCCTACATTGCCCTCTCATTGCCTTTCAGCACCGTTCTCCATTCTGGTATTGGCAACATACACATCCACCTGCACATCGTACCCTATGTCCCAGGATGTTATGCAACGTGGCTCATGGACAGGACACACACAATGAGGGTAGCATACCATAGTACCTACTGCATTTCAGTTACATTTGGCATACCACAGTCCTCAGTCATAGGGCCCCTCATGTTCAGTATATGCTTCCCTGAGGTACAGGCTAGCACAGAGGGACTTTCCCTGCCTAGCTTTACAAACCCCTGCATACAAAGCACCACGATTGATCCACCAGCTGATACTGACTCCATCCATATGGGTGTCACTGTGACAGATACCTGATATGAATATCATGGCCGCAAGCTGCATGACACAAGGTGCATGAACATCACCTTTGCATTACACCATTCACCCACTGACTATCACATAGGTGGTAGTCCCCTACATACATGTCACATTGTACATGTTTGTAGTACACACGTATGTCGCAACCACTCCTGTGGTTACTGTATTGCCACTGTGGCATGGATATCCTTCTACGTGGCCACACTTATCTATACTGGGTGTGTAGCTGGTACATAGGCACCCATTGTACCTCTGAACTCAGGACTTCTACACACATTCAAGGGTACACCACCCCATTTAGGGTGTACCTTACACAACAGCTACAGCTTTACATACCACAACATTAACACGCCATGACGTTTATTGAGCTCCGACTGTTAAAGTATGCGGCTGAACTATGGACACCACGTCTGTACACATTTGCATACTACATACTCAGGGGTGACCTCTGCTGAACAGACAGGGTCCATGTCCACAACAATATTAATGGATATGCTCCACATACGCGACATAAGCAAAAGCCACTGTGAGCAACATGCTCATGGATATGTGCACACACGCAACAATGAGTGGGATGTGCCTGAGGGTTACATTCCCAAACCGGACACTCACCATGCTTTGGAACATGAGTCCTATGTACATCACGCAGGGACACTCAGTAACACTGTTCATGTGATACCTTCCTTGGTGGTTCGGAGACACATGTATGCCAGAGATCACTGCAGTGGCTGTACTGTGCAGAGGTGCAGGTAACACATGGCTCTGCTGTTCACAGGACACTACCCTAGAGAGGTGCCACTGGTGTGAACACTGTAATTGTGCTTACACATAGACTTGCCAGACTGCATAGTACCCCACTATGAACCTGTGAAGCTATTACATGTCCTTTGTGCATGGTTACTTGGTAGCCCTTCCATTTAGATTAGCTATCATGCTATTACAATGTCCCATGCCTACAAGCCATATGTATCCTGTTAATGTACATGCCAATAGACGATACCTTTGGTATGCATGATATGCCTGTTATGCTGTGTAGAATATCTGGCATATCTACCTACAATACTATTACATTACACATATTTTACATAGTATCCCATAATGCAAAGCATACTTGCACAGCGGGACCACCTTAGACATGTCATTGTCGTTATATGCCCATACACATGCCTACTGTGACAGTATATCAACATATACTATCCCCTGCTATGGCACGTACTTGTTGGACATACCCTACCACTAACGGCAGGTTGTATGGAATTGTTCTGTTTAAAGCCCTCATGTAGCATCCCTTGTGGTGTCTGTGATGTGTACCTTGTGGCTCACTGCTGGATGCACAGTTTCTACAAGCTTAAGTATGCTCAGCAAGACATCACTACATAAATACCTTTTCCCACTTTATGCATTGCGGACACTTTTAATTAATGCAAACCAGGCTATACATACAGTAAATAATTAATACAAAACATGCTATACATAAACTTACATACCGTGTGTTCTACATACCTTGTTATCATTACGGACTTTCGTCTCTATCTCTCTCACACTGCTTACACAGGTATTTTGTATGAGCATACGGTTTGAATGTCTGGCAAGTCATCCTTATATACGTCGATACCTGTAACATGTGGTTTCCTGCCGCCAATTGGTGTTCCTGAGTGACTAATTACTTGCATATCAGCTGTGCAGCTACTTCATTCGCCAATTACACGGCAACAGTGGGGTATAATTGAATTCTCCACTTGGGCGTTGCCCATTTGCCCTACCTTCGAGGAGACGGCCTGTATTGTGTTTTGTTATGTGTAATTGCAACTGCTATGCATAGAGACAAGTATACTTTGGATTCATGTCCCCCGTGAATTGTGTGTGACAGCTAGAATATGTGGTTCAACATGTGGGTGTACCTGTCATCCCAATGTCTGATAACGGACTATTGCAAACAAAACCTGTAACATCGCCATTTGTTCCATTATACAACGGCTGCAATTTTGCATGGCGCCTTTAATTGTGTCTCTCACAAGGTATGTTGACAGTTCTGCAGATGTAATTGACTGACTGGATGTTTGTGCTGTTATTACAGTCTGTATTGCTATAGTTTCTAGTGTGGGGGATGTTGGTGGGTGTACTTAGCATATACAGGTTTGTGGGGTGTGCATTTCTACATATTCCATATATATGTGTGTGAGCTCCGTCTCTAATTAAAGAGCTATCAGTTAGTAGACTTATGTTACGGGATTGTACATTGGGCCATTGTTAATTGGTTTCTATATAGTATGCAGGTGAAGTTGATACTTCCATACCTCCGGAATTGCAGCGATATGTAAAGGGATATGTCTAAATGACAGCTATCCCGTGTATTTCTGTCCCAGATATTTGCAGTCATTGCAGTTGTGTTGGTAACAGAACCTCTTTGCCATGGGTTGCCACCTTTTCATATGGCCATTGTTGGACACTTGCGGGACACACAGCGGTGTTTACAGGCCAACACATAGCCATGGTCAGTACACAGGATAGCACATACTTTTATCCTCAATACATACCTATTGTTGTGGGACTTTGGCCACTTATCATATTGCATGTAACATTTCCGTTTCTTACATACAGGCATAATTATTTAATGCAACTATTACATTATATATGGGACATATTAATGTCCTACGATCTCGGACATTTGCCCTTTGTAATGTTTTATGTCAGGACACACCTGCCCAGGGAGGGGCTGTCCCTCCTAATGTGGGACAGGTGGTAACTGTATGCCTACGGCTAGCTATACCCACACCTACCGTAATGATCTACCTCCGAGTTGGCAGTAACAGACACATGATGCCGACACACATACACACACATTACAGTCACACGGAGACACACACGGCACCCTCAACACACACATACACAGACTACGGCACTCACAAACACAGTTGAACACAGTACCTACGTGGACCGCAAAACCGGCAGCGGTAACTAAATGTCCATTCATATCATCATACTATTACTCGCGGTTGAACTGTTCCGGTACTGTGTTCTTTCGGTCTTTCAGCCTCATGGTTACGCATGTCGGTATGTTACACATTCCATAGTTGGCGGTATCCTATTTATTTGTACCTCCAAGGTGTTATGAATGTCATTGACCTATCTATATATATTTGCAGATATCGCAGAATCCGTATATATCAACATATATCACTCTATCGCCCTTTCTATCTGTATTATATATATGTATATATGTATATATGTGTATATATATATATATATATATATATATATATATATATATATATATATATACATACTGACGGGGAAAGTGCCAGGCAAGCTACACCTTTCATTGTGTACTTGTTGGTGTATACTGTTTCCTGGACTCCGCACGTTTGTGTCTGTACCTGTCACATTACACACCTGCCGTAGATTTGGGTTGCCAGCTGTCCCACTCTGCGAGGGACAGTCCCTCTTTGGGCAGTTGTGTCCTGCAAAATATTTGTAAACATGGCAAATGTCCTGAGATTTTAGAACATACTTATTTCCTATAGTTTATGTAATAGTTGCATAAAACAGTTATTCTGTATCTGAACCACCTATATGTTATGGAAACAGAATAAGTAAGTAAACATTACAAGAATGAGCTTTTATCTAGGCAAAACAGTGCAGTTATGATTTTTGTACTGGCCGGGTGTATGTGTCGGCCTGCAGACATCTGACGTATGTCCCACATTGGTCATTTGATGAGGTGGCAACCCTACCATAGGTACATATTGGCTAGCAATAGTGTTAGGTGATTCTATAAATGATTGCGTGTTCTACACCTGGCAGTGGTTGTTTTACCCTTCAGAGCAGGTGCTATTAGTACAGTGGTGAATAATGCTGGTTTCACCTGTTCTGGACATCATTGACCATGATCTGCGCGATATTCGGAGAAGCTTATCCCTGTTTCGCACATATCCATATAGTCATATTTAAACGTCGCTTACCAGCAGTGGGTAATGCATACTCCCACTAACGTGTGCTAAACATGATCTGATGACCTGCATCCAACATGCATTACTCTTGCCTTCGGGATTACGTTACATCCCTTGCAGGACGTGGGACCGGGAACATGCACGACGGTCACTGCATTTAACACATGGCCATCTGGGATTTGTACACGTGTTATGTCGTTTTGTACGTGGAGTATACTACGGCTGTTACTCCATACTGCACTCACATGGGTAACTCAGTTAGTTTACATATTAATGAGTCCAGTTAATGGTATGTCCATGTGATGTTTACTGGATGTGCTCCGGCATTGGGTATGTATATCACATTGAGCCACACACGATACTGTGCTACACCTTCAAACGACCGTAGGTGGAGCATGCTGGGGTGACGAATACCTGTCATGGGTACACCCCATGCTTTGACACAACATCCATGATTATATTATGTGGAGCCCCTCATTAACGCAGCAGGGACTCCGTGCTGAGTGTGTGCAGAACAGTGCTTACACACATGTGCTCCCACAATTGCCTCTGCTCCTTTAAGCGACAGTTGGTTACTCGATGTTGTGGCAACAGCGGACACTATTTGCCCCGTTTGGTGTATGGCCTCTGACAATCGGCCGTGTACATACCGATGTACCTGGGAACCTATACACACAGCACCACCATATGCTGATAGGCGCACATACTGTTCAGGTGTTGACATTCCGTGTTCCACTAGTTGTTGTGTGTACAATGTTTGAGGGCTGCCTATGTAGGATTCACACAGTGGGCCACCTATACATTACAATTTACAGGTGGTCGTGTTTGTGTGCCATCCATTTTACTGTGTGTGCAGGTGGAGAGGTGTGTCAGTCCGTAGGGGCCTACACTGTCAGAGTATGTGCTATACATTCCCTCTTTGCCAAGGTGTAGGCATATTGGGCATGCCTCCGTCTGCCTACTGGGGCTGGCACAGTGTGTTCATGGTCTGTATCCCTCTGTGCCTGTGATGGCCTTGGCAATTGCGGTGGGCTATGAGGGCCTTCACCATTTTGTTCCTGCTGCAGCTGTTTCCGCAGGATCATATTATATAGCATGGCACATACTATGACGATGTGAGCACATGTGCCTGGAGAGTACTGCAAGGCTCCACCAGATGTGTTCAAGCACCGGAACCGTGATTTCAGCATCCCGAACACACGCTCTATGATGATTCTGGTTTGTGCGTGTGCCTCATTATGGCGTTCTTGCATGGGTGTGTGTGCATTTCTGATGGGAGTCATCATCCATGGCTCCAGTGCATAGCCAGCATCCCCCACAAGGTGGCCATGTGGGATGTCCCCCCTGACAAATACCTGATACAGCTGTGAGGCATGCCAGATATGGGAGTCATGGTAGCTTCCAGGGCTGCCAGCACACACATCCATGATAATGCCCTGGGCATTGCACACAACCTGGCAGTTGATGGAGTGGAATCCCTTGTGGTTTATGTAGCACCTACCATGCTCACCAGGTGGTGACTTGATTTGTATGTGCGTGCAGTCTATCACACCCAGTACCTCCGGGTAGTGTGCCACACAGTGGAAGTGACGCATATTTCTGGCCAACTCCTCCTGAGTTCGGGGGAAGTTTATATGCTCATTGGCATGTGGTAACATGGCATCCAGGAACTGGTGTAGTACCCTGGATGCTGATGCCTGTGAGATCCACATTATATCTCCAGCTGGCCTTTGAAAGGTACCTGTGGCTAGTATTTGCATGCTTACACATACCTTCATGTCCACTGGGATGGGTTCCCCTCTGTTGTTTCTGGTTCTCAGGCGTGGCCGGCACAGCTCCACTATTTGCTGTAAGATGTCCCTGTTCACCCTGTAATGCTCTACTATCTCCAAATCATGTAGCCCCTGGTAGGTTACCCTTGGTCTGAACACTCTTCTCCTCCTCCGGGGCCTGCGGTGGTTGTTGGCATCATCCTCCACAACACTGTCAGTCTCTAACACATGGTGATGAATCACAGCTATGGCAGCTCCCAACATGTACATTTTAAAAGTTCCCCGTGTGTTTACACCTATGGTGCAGTGTTTGGGAATACACAGGTGTGTGTAGGGTGCTTTCACACTTTATACTATTGTGCTGTGAACACCGATGATGTCATAGTGTGTGTATGTACGTTCGTAGCTACAGTGTATCTTATGTGTTTTACTACCGGAACTACTATTGTGGTGCCTTTGGTGTTGAATTACATTTGGCTGCCGTGGATTACCTCTTGTCCTTCCCTTTACATTTCTGCACGTTCCACCTACCATTTTCTGGCATGCATCCAGCAGCCTGCTTTCATTTGTACTTTCCTAGACCTGGCGTATCTTGCGTAATGTGTGCTATTGCCGGTCTACTGTCGGTTTGCTTTGCTCTGCTATGACAGATCTCCTATCTTTGCATTTCAATGCCTCCCCTATCCTGTTTTGCAGGTTTCTGCAAGCAAACTTGTCAGCTGCCATCGATTGGCCGCCATGAGTTGATTGGTGTTGATTGCTCATTAGGACTCCAATTACCCTACTTCGGCATTTCCTTCTTTTCTTCCCCTGACCTTCCTGTTTGTGCTATTGTTCGCGCAGTGTGCATCCGCTTACTGGGTTTCAGGCACGTTTTCATCCCCGTACACATGCGCTTTTGGGCACCATGTGTGCTCTCAGCTAAACGATTCTATACCTTCCTCCCCACCCCTGTCCTGCAGCTTTGCTTAGCAATGGCCAGGCCAGATTTGCATTGCTCCAAAGTGCTTACTGCTACGGTGGCACACCCCTCTGCCGACGTCATGTATCTCTTCTGAGCCACTCCTCGGTGTTATAGCACTGCGCCATATGGTACAACCTTCGTCCGTCGGGACATTTGCGATTCAGTATTATCTGCCTCATTTGCATGGCATTGACTACTAATTCAAAGTTACCACGCCGAACACTGTCG